>NC_064427.1:13898057-14165557 GCF_023375975.1 Astyanax mexicanus | reverse complement strand
GTATGTGTGTGTAGTGTAAAGATGGGTGTAGTGTGTGTGTGTGTGTAGTGTGAAGATGGGTGTATGTGTGTAGTGTGTGTGTGTGTGTGTGTGTGTGGTGTAAAGATGGGTGTATGTGTGTAGTGTGTGTGTGTGTAGTGTAAAGATGGGTGTATGTGTGTGTGTAGTGTAACGATGGGTGTATGTGTGTGTGTAGTGTGTGTGTGTGTGTAGTGTAAATATGGGTGTACGTGTGTAAATGTGTGTATGTAGTGTAACGATGGGTGTATGTGTGTAGAGTTTGTGTAAGTGTGTGTGTGTGTGTGTGTAGAGTGTGTGTGTGTGTGTGTAGAGTGTGTCTGTGTAGAGCGTGTGTGTGTGTGTGTGTTTGTGTAGAGTGTTGTGTTTGAGTGTGTTTGAGTGTGTGTAGTTTAAAGATAGGTGTATGTGTGTAGAGTGTGTGTAGTGTGTGTGTAGTGTGGTGTAAAGATGGGTGTGTTTGTGTAGTGTAAAGATGGGTGTGTGTAGAGTGTGTGTGTAGTGTAAAGATGGGTGTGTGTGTGTGTGTGTGTAGTGTAACGATGGGTGTATGTGTGTAGTGTGTGTGTAGTGTGAAGATGGGTGTATGTGTGTGTGTAGTGTGTGTGTGTGTGTGTAGTGTAAAGATGGGTGTATCTGTGTAGTGTGTGTGTAGTATAAAGATGGGTGTGTGTGTGTGTAGTGTGTGTGTGTGTAGTGTAAATATGGGTGTACGTGTGTAAATGTGTGTATGTAGTGTAACGATGGGTGTATGTGTGTAGAGTGTGTGTAGTGTGTGTGTGTGGTGTGGTGTAAAGATGGGTGTGTTTGTGTGTAGAGTGTGTGTAGTGTGTGTGTGTGGTGTAAAGATGGGTGTATGTGTGTAGAGTGTGTGTAGTGTGTGTGTGGTGTAAAGATGGGTGTATGTGTGTAGTGTGTGTAGTGTGTGTGTGGTGTAAAGATGGGTGTATGTGTGTAGAGAGTGTGTAGTGTGTGTGTGTAGTGTAAAAATGGGTGTAGTGTGTGTGTGTGTGTAGTGTGAAGATGGGTGTATGTGTGTGTAGTGTGTGTGTGTGTGTGTGTGTGTGTTGTAAAGATGGGTGTATGTGTGTAGTGTGTGTGTGTGTGTGTAGTGTAAAGATGGGTGTATGTGTGTGTGTGTAGTGTAACGATGGGTGTATGTGTGTAGTGTGTGTGTAGTGTGAAGATGGGTGTATGTGTGTGTGTAGTGTGTGTGTGTGTGTGTAGTGTAAAGATGGGTGTATCTGTGTAGTGTGTGTGTAGTATAAAGATGGGTGTGTGTGTGTGTAGTGTGTGTGTGTGTAGTTTAAATATGGGTGTACGTGTGTAAATGTGTGTATGTAGTGTAACGATGGGTGTATGTGTGTAGAGTGTGTGTAGTGTGTGTGTGTGGTGTGGTGTAAAGATGGGTGTGTTTGTGTGTAGAGTGTGTGTAGTGTGTGTGTGTGGTGTAAAGATGGGTGTATGTGTGTAGAGTGTGTGTAGTGTGTGTGTGGTGTAAAGATGGGTGTATGTGTGTAGTGTGTGTAGTGTGTGTGTGGTGTAAAGATGGGTGTATGTGTGTAGAGAGTGTGTAGTGTGTGTGTGTAGTGTAAAAATGGGTGTAGTGTGTGTGTGTGTGTAGTGTGAAGATGGGTGTATGTGTGTGTAGTGTGTGTGTGTGTGTGTGTGTGTGTGTTGTAAAGATGGGTGTATGTGTGTAGTGTGTGTGTGTGTGTGTAGTGTAAAGATGGGTGTATGTGTGTGTGTAGTGTAAAGATGGGTGTATCTGTGTAGTGTGTGTGTAGTGTAAAGATGTGTGTGTGTGTAGTGTAAAGATGGGTGTGTGTAGAGTGTGTGTGTAGTGTAAAGATGGGTGTGTGTGTGTGTAGTGTAAAGATGGGTGTATGTGTGTAGAGTGTGTGTAGTGTGTGTGGTGTGGTGTAAAGATGGGTGTGTGTTTGTGTGTGTGTGTGTAGTGTAAAGATGGGTGTATGTGTGTAGAGAGTGTGTAGTGTGTGTGTGTAGTGTAAAGATGGGTGTAGTGTGTGTGTGTGTGTAGTGTAAAGATGGGTGTATGTGTGTAGAGTGTGTGTAGTGTGTGTGTGTGGTGTAAAGATGGGTGTATGTGTGTGTGTAGTGTAACGATGGGTGTATGTGTGTAGAGAGTGTGTAGTGTGTGTGTGTAGTGTAAAGATGGGTGTAGTGTGTGTGTGTGTGTGTGTGTGTGTGTAGTGTAACGATGGGTGTATGTGTGTAGAGAGTGTGTAGTGTGTGTGTGTATTGTAAAGATGGGTGTGTGTGTGTGTGTGTGTGTAGTGTAAAGATGGGTGTATGTGTGTAGAGTGTGTGTAGTGTGTGTGTGGTGTGGTGTAAAGATGGGTGTGTGTTTGTGTGTGTGTGTGTGTAGTGTAAAGATGGGTGTATGTGTGTAGAGAATGTGTAGTGTGTGTGTGTAGTGTAAAGATGGGTGTAGTGTGTGTGTGTGTAGTGTAAAGATGGGTGTATGTGTGTAGAGTGTGTGTAGTGTGTGTGTGTGGTGTAAAGATGGGTGTATGTGTGTAGAGAGTGTGTAGTGTGTGTGTAGTGTAAAGATGGGTGTAGTGTGTGTGTGTGTGTAGTGTGAAGATGGGTATATGTGTGTGTGTAGTGTGTGTGTGTGTGGTGTAAAGATGGGTGTATGTGTGTAGTGTGTGTGTAGTGTAAAGATGGGTGTATGTGTGTAGTGTGTGTATGTAGGGTGTGTGTGTAGTTTAAAGATGGGTGTATGTGTGTAGAGTGTGTGTAGTGTGTGTGTAGTGTGGTGTAAAGATGGGTGTGTTTGTGTAGTGTAAAGATGGGTGTATGTGTGTGTGTAGTGTAACGATGGGTGTATGTGTGTAGTGTGTATGTAGTGTAAAGATGGGTGTATGTGTGTAGTGTGTGTAGTGTAAAGATGGGTGTATGTGTGTGTGTAGTGTAACGATGGGTGTATGTGTGTAGTGTGTGTGTAGTGTAAAGATGGGTGTATGTGTGTAGTGTGTGTGTAGTGTAAAGATGGGTGTATGTGTGTAGTGTGTGTGTAGTGTAAAGATGGGTGTATGTGTGTAGTGTGTGTGTAGTGTAAAGATGGGTGTATGTGTGTAGTGTGTGTGTAGTGTAAAGATGGGTGTGTGTGTGTAGTGTGTGTGTAGTGTAAAGATGGGTGTATGTGTGTGTGTAGTGTAACGATGGGTGTATGTGTGTAGTGTGTATGTAGTGTAAAGATGGGTGTATGTGTGTAGTGTGTGTAGTGTAAAGATGGGTGTATGTGTGTGTGTAGTGTAACGATGGGTGTATGTGTGTAGTGTGTGTGTAGTGTAAAGATGGGTGTATGTGTGTAGTGTGTGTGTAGTGTAAAGATGGGTGTATGTGTGTAGTGTGTGTGTAGTGTAAAGATGGGTGTATGTGTGTAGTGTGTGTGTAGTGTAAAGATGGGTGTATGTGTGTAGTGTGTGTGTAGTGTAAAGATGGGTGTGTGTGTGTAGTGTGTGTGTAGTGTAAAGATGGGTGTGTGTGTGTGTGTGTAGTGTAAAGATGGGTGTATGTGTGTGTGTGTGTAGTGTGTGTGTGTGTGTAGTGTAAAGATGGGTGTATCTGTGTAGTGTGTGTGTAGTGTAAAGATGGGTGTGTGTGTAGTGTGTGTGTGTGTGTAGTGTAAATATGGGTGTACGTGTGTAAATGTGTGAATGTAGTGTAACGATGGGTGTATGTGTGTAGAGTTTGTGTAAGTGTGTGTGTGTTTGTGTGTGTAGAGTGTGTGTAGTGTGTGTGTAGTGTGGTGTAAAGATGTGTGTGTTTGTGTGTGTGTGTGTAGTGTAAAGATGGGTGTATGTGTGTAGAGAGTGTGTAGTGTGTGTGTGTGTGTGTAGTGTAAAGATGGGTGTAGTGTGTGTGTGTGTAGTGTGAAGATGGGTGTATGTGTGTGTAGTGTGTGTGTGTGGTGTAAAGATGGGTGTATGTGTGTAGTGTGTGTGTGTGTGTAGTGTAAAGATGGGTGTATGTGTGTGTGTGTGTAGTGTGTGTGTGTGTGTGTGTAGTGTAAAGATGGGTGTATCTGAGTAGTGTGTGTGTGTAGTGTAAAGATGTGTGTGTGTGTGTGTAGTGTAAAGATGGGTGTGTGTAGAGTGTGTGTGTAGTGTAAAGATGGGTGTGTGTGTGTGTAGTGTAAAGATGGGTGTATGTGTGTGTGTGTGTGTAGTGTGTGTGTAGTGTAACGATGGGTGCATGTGTGTAGTGTGTGTGTAGTGTAAAGATGGGTGTATGTGTGTGTGTGTGTGTGTGTGTAGTGTAAATATGGGTGTACGTGTGTAAATGTGTGTATGTAGTGTAACGATGGGTGTATGTGTGTAGAGTTTGTGTAAGTGTGTGTGTGTTTGTGTGTGTGTGTAGTGTAAAGATGGGTGTATGTGTGTAGAGTGTGTGTAGTGTGTGTGTGTGTGGTGTGGTGTAAAGATGGGTGTGTGTGTGTAGAGTGTGTGTAGTGTGTGTGTGGTGTAAAGATGGGTGTATGTGTGTAGAGTGTGTGTGTGGTGTAAAGATGGGTGTATGTGTGTAGAGAGTGTGTAGTGTGTGTGTGTAGTGTAAAGATGGGTGTAGTGTGTGTGTGTGTAGTGTGAAGATGGGTGTATGTGTGTAGTGTGTGTGTGTGTGTGTGTGGTGTAAAGATGGGTGTATGTGTGTAGTGTGTGTGTAGTGTGAAGATGGGTGTATGTGTGTGTGTGTAGTGTGTGTTTGTGTGTAGTGTAAAGATGGGTGTATGTGTGTGTGTAGTGTAACGATGGGTGTATGTGTGTGTGTGTAGTGTGTGTTTGTGTGTAGTGTAAAGATGGGTGTATCTGTGTAGTGTGTGTGTGTAGTGTAAAGATGGGTGTATGTGTGTAGAGTGTGTGTAGTGTGTGTGTGTGGTGTGGTGTAAAGATGGGTGTATGTGTGTAGAGTGTGTGTAGTGTGTGTGTGTGTGTGTGTAGAGTGTGTGTGTGTGTGTGTGTGTAGAGTGTGTGTAGAGTGTGTGTTTGTAGAGTGTGTGTGTGTAGAGTGTGTGTGTAGAGTGCGTGTGTTTGTGTGTGTGTGTGTGTAGACTGTGTGTAGAGTGTGTGTAGAGTGTGTGTGTGTGTGTGTGTAGACTGTGTGTAGAGTGTGTGTAGAGTGTGTGTGTGTGTGTGTGTGTTTGTATGTAGAGTGTGTGTGTGTAGAGTGTGTGTGTTTGTGTAGAGTGTGTGTGTAGAGTGTGTGTGTGTGTAGAGTGTGTGTGTGTATAGTGTGTGTGTGTAGAGTGTGTGTGTAGAGTGTGTGTGTGTGTGTGTAGAGTGTGTGTGTGTAGAGTGTGTGTATAGTGTGTGTGTGTAGTTTGTGTGTGTGTGTAGAGTGTGTGTGTGTGTGTGTTTTGTGTGTGTGTAGAGTGTGTGTGTGTGTAGAGTGTGTGTGTGTGTGTGTAGAGTATGTGTGTGTGTGTGTGTGTGTGTGTGTAGAGTGTGTGTGTGTGTAGAGTGTGTGTATGTGTGTGTGTAGTCTGTGTGTAGAGTGTGTGTGTGTGTAGAGTATGTGTGTGTGTGTGTGTGTAGAGTGTGTGTGTGTGTGTGTGTGTGTGTAGTGTGTGTGTGTGTGTGTAGAGTGTGTGTGTGTGTGTGTGTGTGTAGAGTGTGTGTGAGTGTGTAGAGTGTGTGTGTGTGTGTGTGTGTGTGTAGAGTGTGTGTGTGTGTGTGTGTGTGTGTAGAGTGTGTGTGTGTGTGTAGAGTGTGTGTGTGTGTGTGTGTAGAGTGTGTGTGAGTGTGTGTGTGTGTGTAGAGTGTGTGTGTGTGTGTGTGTGTGTGTGTGTGTAGTGTGTGTGTGTGTGTAGAGTGTGTGTGTGTGTGTGTGTGTGTAGAGTGTGTGTGAGTGTGTGTGTAGAGTGTGTGTGTGTGTGTGTAGAGTGTGTGTGTGTGTGTAGTGTGTGTGTGTGTGTGTAGAGTGTGTGTGTGTGTGTGTGTGTAGAGTTTGTGTGTGTGTGTGTGTGTGTAGAGTGTGTGTGTGTGTGTAGAGTGTGTGTGTGTGTGTGTGTGTGTAGAGTTTGTGTGTGTGTGTGTGTGTGTAGAGTGTGTGTGTGTAGTGTAGTGTAAAGGTGGGTGGGTGTGTTTTTGAATGCTGTGTTTTTGTGCTGCACAGTGTTGTTTGTCTGGTACTGGGGGAACATGAAGAGAGAATTTAAGTGTTTGATGATTATTATTTTAATATTAAGTCAGTAATAAGGGCGGGTCATATCATGGACATGTATTATTATATTAAACTAAATTGTTGCTGCTTGATATAAAAGAACAATAATTACTCTATTCTCCCATGTCATATCTTTAATATTGGATACACAAAGGGGATTATTGATGTCATGACAAGTTGAATCATTGACGTTTTGTGAAATCTGTTGAAATTCCATGTATTTTTTAATATCACAATAAATACAGAAAATATGTATCCTAAACATATTTTTGTTGGTTACCTTTTAGTAATTTACTGTGTATTATGAAGTCTACCAGTTCATTTTTATATATCAGTAAATTTTAGCTGCAAATCTTCATCTATGTAGAATGTATATCGTAATACATTATACGTAGAATTTGCATTTCACTGAGGACCGTGAAAGTCCACACTATCCCACTGCACTAGAGCTTTGCCTAATCGGCCAGTGGACGTTTTCGCTTCCTGCTGGGGTGCCGAATGGGCAAGTGGATCGATATGTGCAGGAAAGGAAAGGCACTAGAGGATGGACATTGGCATCAGCAGCAGCTCACTGTATCACTTCTTCCCCTACACACACACACACACACCCACCTCCTTGTCTTTTAATCCATGCAAGGTGCAGCATTAACTTATTTTTAGGGTTAATTAGGCCATTTTAATTGAACTATCTGTCTTCATTTTGCAGTTTTAGAAATTGATGGCTTGACCTGCATAACAATGCTGCAGTCTGCTGCATTGTTTAAATATTGGGCATAAAATATGGCTATTAGCTGACATATTACACACTTTATAAGTGTATGCAAGGATTGGTTGGTGGGTGCGAATGATTGCTGTAGACCACTGAACAGGGGAGAATCAAAGCTGGGCCTATCCAACATACATTCTTGGAATACATTTATTGTACTCCTACTTTTGGAAGGTGCTGAAGTATCAGCACCTTTATTGTAGGTTTTTCCCAATGTGTGGTGACCCATGAGGGCAAAACTCACTTCTCCCTCTCTCAGAGCTTGACTTTTCCATAACAGGGTTGACCTCATCCTTCTCTTTCCTTCTTTTTTGTTCTTTCACTGTTTAAGCAGGCTGCACAGCTGGTACAGGACTGGTTGTGTGTGCTGTCCATTTTTGTGTGAGTGCAGATGTGTGTCTGAACAACACCCTGAGTTTGGGGATCTCTATTCAGGACAAGTCATGTTGGTTGCTTATGAATCATGAGGAAAGATCCTGGTGTAACATGGATCCGGCTGTAGCCGACACACACACACACACACACAGAGGAACAGAATGGAGGTGAAAGGCCCCGTGGGCTGCCCAAAATGCCTCACCTTAGTTTGTATCTGATTTTATTTCAACATGAAAAGCGGTGTTTTTTATAAAGAACTGAAGCGTTACTGAAATTGCTTCATGCTGTGTTTAATGCATAATGTTATACTCCCCTCCAAAAGTATTGATACAGTTAGGCCAATCCTTTTATTGCTGCCATACACTAGAACCACCAGGTTTTTCATTGAACCGGGTTTTTCATATGAATATGAGACAAAATATCAGTATTTCAGTTTTTATTTCCAGGTTTTTACATCTAGATCTGATACACAGTTCAGAGGATTGAACATTTATCTGAACCAATATAATAAAGGGATTGGCCTCACTGTTCCAATACCTTTGGAGGGGACTGTATAAAATGCAGTATTATCTGACATGTGAGTGTGTGTGTTTGTGTGTGTGTTTCTGTGCTGTATGTTCACGTTTTGTGTGTGTCTATGTGTGCATTCCCACTTGTTCTTCGTTCTCATCTACAAGTTATGATGGGGACCAGAGGTCAAAGGTCTTGTGTGACTCAGGGGCTGAGGAATCCAGAGTCTCAAGGAAGTGAATTCTGTGGGGGAAAAACACGATGAACTACTACAGAAAACGATGTTTGGTTAGAATGTTTTTAGCTTTGTTAGGGAGGATGAGAACAATGTTTAATTCCCTCCAAAATCTCTTCTTTATATTAGTGGAGCTTGAGGGAAACCCCTACTCAGTTTGCTCAAGTTCTGCTAATGGATCACAAAGACCTGCTTGTTTGAGATTGCTGTGGACCACCGTTTACTCACACATCAGGATGAGTTGATTTGGTTGAGTCTGATGACAGAAAAAGCCTCACACAATTATTTGGTGTTGGCCAATAGGTGAGCAGCCCGCTGTCATGCCAGTATGTGTAACCTACAGGCTCTGCTGTTCTTTGCAAAGGTCCAATCTGCCTCTTTTCATATGTGCACTTGTTGTTGTTGTTGCTGTTGCTGTTGATTGTCCTGAATCTGTCTTGAGCTGAGTAAGAAGGGTTTGCAAGCTGCAGCAGGGGCTGCAAAGGCAGGTGTTGGGCTGGGTTTCTCAAAACCTTTGTTCTCAGAACAGCCATGAAGACAGGACTAATCATCTGCTATCATCCTAAATGAATCATTGAATCACGGCACATTTGTTATTACTGAATGCAATGAAAAATATTTGCATTATATGTATCTTCTTACACACACACACACACACACACACACACACACACACACATCACTTTATATGCTATGCTTGGATCTGCACACTACACAATGTATGCTTGTCACATAATTTGTACTTTATATGCTGTATGTCATATGTGTGCAGCATATTCCTCACACACACAGTACTTGTACACATTAAACACGACACACACTCACTATTCTGCCCACTGTATTTTCTTTAACACTCCAGTCTTGCTACAGATGAGGCTGTATATGTATGTTCTGCTCTGTATTAAGTTTACAGCCCATATTGTTATGAGTAAATTATTTTCAGAGTAATGCCACTACTTTAATGCACTTTTTCATATATGTTAAATATTATTACATAATGGTTCATATTTTAATATATTATTTTATTAGGGTTACTGATGTTCATTAAACAAGATTATTGCTATCGTTTAATCCTGTCACAATTAATTTAAGCAGTTTTATTTTCGATGCTATTGCGCTTTTTTATATTTTTAAGCGGTATCTGCAGATTCTGTAATCTTTAATTTCTTACAAATTGTGTTTTCTGTATTTAATGAGCACTATTGTTAAAGCCAACATTTGTTTTGCAATTGTTTTGTTCTTCTCCCTTAAATAATGAAGATCATAACATTTTATTTGTTTTATTTTTTATTATTAATTGTTAGATACTATGTTATATGTTCATATTTTGATTTTCCCATAAAATATTAACAATTTAATTGAAGTTAATTGCCCACTTATTTAATGTAAATATTGTGCAGATATTTTATTAGGTGTTTGTATGAAGAATGGTTGTTGTTGAATTTTCTTTATGTTGCAAATTCTTTTTTTTTCTTGTCTGCTTGTTTTTTTTTGCTTTCACAAGTACATTTTTACACCTTTTCATTTCATGCTGAAATATAGATTTCAGACATTGATATTTTGATATATTTATATATATTTGATATATTGATGTATTTAAATTTAAGTTGCAGTTTGCAAGTATTATGTAATTGCTAAACAGTCATTTCTGGAAATCGTAAATGCATATATGTGTATAAATATATATATATATATGTGTATAAATAAATAAATAAATATATATATATATATATATATATATATATATATATATATATATATATATATATATATATATATATACATAAATTTAAAATTAAATTTTAAACATTTTTGGACAGTATATTCAAAGTTTATCTGAAAACTCTTCAAGTACTTACTTTTATTGTCCCTCACTGTAATAAGCGCATGAGCTCCATCATGAACAGATTATGGTTTCATCAATCGTTTTTTCCAAGACATTTAACATGTTCATCTACATTCTATAGTATATAGGCTGAGATTTGGGGTCAGAAACACAAAAGATCTCCATCTGTCTCTCAGTTAGTCCATCATGTGTTAATTTTGTCCAAAGAGATCCTCAATTCCAGAGAATTTTCCAGATATACAGTGAAAATCCTTGTTTTATGCAGGAGGCATTTTTACGGTAGTCCTCAAGTCTAAGAAGCAGTTTCTGATAGCTGGTTTGAGTTTTTTCCCAGTGTAATAGCTGAGTCGACCGGGTGCTGACTCACTATTGCTCACGTCCAGACTGCCACTTCTCCAGAACAAAGACTTGGTTCCAGACTTTGTTCTTGTGCGGAGAAATTTTTACTCTTTTACTCTACACATCTGTACACTAATCTCTCTCAAAAAGGTTTTGATCAAGGTAAAGTTAAGGTAGAGCTTGTGAACTGTGAGCGTCTTAATGTTCTTAGTGTCTTTAGATGGGTAATAAAATCATGTATAAATTATGATGAAGTAATGTTTTTTTTAAACATATTTTTTCTTGTTTACTTGTATCAGAGGTGTCTAAGACAGTATGATTGGTTAATAATTAGATGTTTCAGCCATTGACCACAGACATGCTTGTACTCCTCCAGTGTGTGAAATTTACTGTCTTTCTCAAAATGTAGAAATGAAAGTTCTAAGAAAACCACACGACACATGACGATAGGAGGTAAAACAAAGGGTTCGATGTGTCACATTAGACGATATGAATAGATGTTAACGTCACAGGAAGATGAACAAGGACTTATTGTCTAATTGTTTACCAAGCTTTATAGAGAATGTTACCTCAGGTTTTTATTACTTTTTAGATTTGTTAAATTTTGTTGAATGCTAAACGACTGTGAGGGGCCATGCCATACCAATTTTGTGTGTGTGTGTGTGTGTCTGTGTGTGTTCGTGTGTGTGTGGTGTTTGTGTGAGTGAGAGAGAGACTGTGTGTGTGGGGGGGCATCGAGGAAGGGGGTGGGGGGCGGCTACTTGGTGGCTAAATCTCATAAAAGGGTTTTCCTAATATGGGCTGTCTCTTCAAAGACTCCTCCTCTGCCCTGTTAGTGGGTGGGACGTTGGACTCTCCTTCAGCCAGTGATGACACAGCTACGACTCACTTCCCCATTAATTGGCTGAAACCAGTTCTTACAGGAACCGCCAGTGATAAATGTGAGAGTTCTCAGAAATCATTCATTTCTTCCTTCTCCTGAGCCGAGGGACACTGCGGGCAGCGTGGATGCTTCTTTGTTTTAGCCTTGTACCTGAGGTCACTCAAATTTTTTTTTTTTTTAGTTTTTTTTTCCTTTTTCTGCTCTTTTTTCATAGAGTTTCTCTCTGTATTCATGAAGGGTTTAGCAGTGTTCTGCCTCATATTCTGTCTCTCTCTCTCTCTCTGAAGGAGACTCTTCTGCCCTGTAGTATTGATGAGTAGTAATTGTATGTACCCCCTCCTCCCTGTACAGGGTTGTTTCCCTGTTCGGCACCTCTTCAAGGAGTATCCTGAGGATGGGAGGCGCAGCAGCATCGTACCGGAGAAACCTCGCCGGCTGTGAGTATCTCAGCCCGGATCCGTCAGGTTCTTATTTCTCTTTAAGTCTTCTGTTACTGGCTCAGCGCTGCTGGTGTCTGTTGGTCGTGTCCTGTAGCAGTGTGTAGTGTAGTGTGGGGTCAGTGGTGTAAGTACAGGGGGCCGGCGCTGCGCTGCGCGGCGGCGGGGTGTGGAGTCAGTGGCCGGGTGTGGGGGGCTGAGCGGCGGCTGTAGCGGCGTGGGCTGCTCGGGCTCTGGCTCGTGCAGGATGCTGAGTCACGCTCAGCAGTTGGAGCTCCTCTGAGTGAACCGGACACTCCCCCGCGTCACACTACCACTCCCCCTCCCCCAGCCCTCTGCAGCCGAACCCTGTTGAACCCGGCGCGGGCTGTCCGAGACGGGAGGGGCCCTGGGGGGCGGAGGAGGGGGAGGGGGAACTGTACTCCCAATTCCTGCCACTGACAATCTCTCCTCACAACTGTGTGTAGAAACAAAGAGACACCGTCTCTCATCCTGGCTTCTGTAAGGCCACCTGTCTGTGCGGGCCTGTTTTTCTGGATTTTTAAATGTTAATATAATGTATCCAGGTTGTAGGTGTTGTGGGATGTCGGGTGGCTGCAGTCACACTGTAGCATATTACAGCAGTTTCTGGAAAAAAAAAACTTTATTCTGGAACCTTCTGCTGCGACTGGGGAAAAGCAGGTCATTAAACTGGCAATACAAGAGGAGGATGCCAGTGAGTATCATTTAGCCTAAATCCAGCTATGACAAAACAATAGAGGGAAAGATGGAGGAGGAAAAGTGAATAGTGAGGCTATTTAAACATTAATCACAATGTTCTGATTTTAGTTTGCTGTATGATGGGAGAGTACCGAAATATCAGTTTTGTTACTTATGTTTTTTTCCTTTTGTGTGTTACCTTTCCATTCTGCAGGAAAAAAACACTGGCTCTTCTGGACCTCCGAGAACTGGATACATTAAGGGTTTGTTTTTTGTCTGCTTCATCATACACTACTACTACCTTAAACACATCCATCAGCAGAAATACTCTGAGGACAATATTAAGTGAGGGAACTTGAGTGTAGATGCATGAATGTTGATTTGATTTACCTAGATGTCTTCGATGTTTCCACATATTTATGGGTTTTTATGCCCTTCATTTAGCATTTCTGACTCTTATCAGAAGCTAACTCATATGTCTAGTATAGTCAATGCGGTAAGTAAGGTTGTGGAGCGATATCTTAGATTTAGTGGCAGTCTAGTGTAGTGTGACGTGTCAGGAAGTGAACATCAGCATATTTTAAAAGTCCTTTGATCTCTAAGCAAGCCTTATTCATGCCTTAAGATACAACACATATGTGTGTTTGTATACTATATATGCCAGATTACTACATACAGCATTGTGAAATATTTATGCCTGGATTTATTAGATATGTAAGAGGAGCTTACCAGGAATGTAATATAATTTAATTTTGGATTATTTTAACTTACTTACTTGTGAGTACATTACAGACTTTTATGTCCTTCCAGTGGTGTTTTTGTAAATGCAGTTTAGCATATTTTTTAAATCTTGTTTAGCATATAATGTGTCGACAAAGTACTCGCAGATCTAACTGCACATTTTATTAAAGATCTCAGGTAGAGGGTTTGGTGCATATTTGACTTTAATGGTCTGTGGTAGATTATATGCTTAAACTGTAATTTTTTATTGTGAGTTTAAAACAATCCCAGACTGTATACATACTCATAATGTTGCCTTTGTCTGAAGTCATTTTTTTGTTTCTAGAGGGAGAACGAGAGCAAATCAGTCAGACCAGAACTGTGTAACCAGATGCAACAATACACTGAATTAGATTAAGGTGTGTGTGTGTGTGTGTGTGTTTGCGCACATATGTGCGTGGGTGGTTGCTTGCTTGCTTGCCATTAGTGTGTAGTTCCATTTCTCACATATTCTTTACATCCTCAGTGAGGGTTTTCTCTGAAATACTTCCTGCCTACAATAGTTTTCACTTACGCAGAACAGTCATATCTGACTGGGCCGTACTGCTAGTGCTGATGGGACTAGCTGATAGTATGTCAGTAACACAGAGAACAGTTTCTGCAGGTCTGTAGGTACTGTCAGTAGTGCAATTTATTTAGAAGTTTATAATCTAAGCACATTCCTTTTTTGTCATGTTTATTAACACAGGCCCACACTTAAAATAGGGTTGTGTCATTGTTTATTCATGCATTCTCTATAGTCAGTTTGTGACAAAACCTCATTGATGGGTTTCTTTCTTTTTTTTTTCATTTTTTAACTGCTTGTGAAATGTTTTTTCCCCTCCTCTGTGCCTTTTTGTAACACTGCCCTGGTATGCTACCCTGGACGCTTCAGGCGTATAAAAAATGGAACAGTGTGGAGTTTCTTTGCCGTTACCTTAACTGAACCCTGGATTGAACTCGATGCACTGTGCTGCTGGCAGCGAGGATGAGAGAGAGGGAGCGAGAGGGAACGGAAGAGACAGGCGAAAGGCTAGACTGAGCTCAGCTAGTGCCCACACACACACACAGCTGAATGGGAATAGCAT
Source organism: Astyanax mexicanus (assembly GCF_023375975.1). NCBI lineage: Eukaryota > Metazoa > Chordata > Actinopteri > Characiformes > Acestrorhamphidae > Astyanax > Astyanax mexicanus. The sequence continues at coordinate 14,151,413 of NC_064427.1, read as the reverse complement.
TTTTCTCTGGCATGAAGGGATTTAAATCATTCTTATATAAAATAATGTACGGTTCCTTACCCTACCATACCACCAACACCCCCGTGCTTTCCTCTTTGTCTATGGTAAGTGTTTTTCTTCTCTTCTTTTTGTTCTATTTTGTGTGTGGTTCAGGCATTTCCATCCGTCTCTCCCAGTGTGTCAGATAGCTTATCAGACTGGTGTTGGCTGTTACATTGCATGGCGACAACAGTCTGTAGGCTGTCTGACATTTTGGGCTCTTTCATCTAAAATTGTGTCTTATAGTCTTAGTTTGTTGTTGCTGCCATTTTTTCATGACTTCTCCTGCTCTAATGGAAGAAAGGTCTATATGGAGAGAACAGTGTATGGATCTCTTACTCCTCTTTTACAACAGGTAGATTCCTAATGTAAAACAATCAAAAAACAAAGTGATTATCACCTTTGATTTCTACACCTCTGCTCAGAAATGTATTGCTTGCTTCCCAGAAGGAGGCTGTGTGTGCGTGCGTGCATCTTTGTGTGTACAGCGTGTATGTTTCTGGGGCTGGCCTAAATCTACTTACATTTCTTCAGAATCCAGAAAGAACACACCTTATTGCAACACACACTATTATGACACAGTTCTGTACTTCCCCCTCCTCTCTGGAACCATGCCTGTGTTGCTCAACATTTTTTTTCTCTCAGAGTCTCATGACTGTGTTTATTTGTTCATCCATTGTTTCTGCCCGCAATTTTTATTTGAGTCGAGTCATGGCTTGACCAATTAATGCTTATTCTGCCCCCGTTAAAATGCAGGGCCAAGCCGACTTACCTTTTGTAGGATGACTTGTTTTTTTCCACAGACTTATGATGAAGAGGCTTTTTTTGTGACTCTGGGACGTCTGGTTGGCTTGCAGACTCAGGGAGTATGTTTCCTTACTAGTGTTCTGAACATCCTGTTCTTAAGTGGATCTCTCCTCTTAAAAAAATGCTGTTTTCTGTATGACATTTGTGTATTATGTATTTGTGTGTGCTTATGTAAATGTAAAAAAAAAAGTGTAAATATAATGTGTTTCCTTGTATGTTTATTTATTTTTGTCCAATAAATCACTCACATAGACCCCATTAACAAGTGACTGGGATATCTGTATTATTTTTTCATATGTCAGGACTTTTCCTCAACAGGCACAAACACACATACTTTAATCAGTCAGTCATAAGGTGTGCATGTCACACCCACTCTCTGTGTAATTGTCATAGCACAAACAGATCATATTCTAAAGCAGCTGTTCAGCCACTGAAAGGTTACTGACACTGTACACTCCAGGAAGTATTATAATTAATGCTTTGTTTTGATTTGTGTATAGTACAGTTGAAGTTAATTGTATAATACGCATTTTAACAGTTATGTGTAACATTTATAGAAAACTGTAACTGTCGTATAAAACCGGAGCTTGTAAATATTAACAAACTGATGACTTGAATGATGGGGAGTTAAGGATGAGTTTAAATAAGATTTTAAGCTGAAACTAAATTCCTTTTGTTTGAAGCTGTAATTTAGGCAAAAGGTTGGTGTGTTTTGTTTTGCTTTGTTTTTTTTTATTTAGAGAGCATTTAAAAAATGTAAACATTACTTGATGGAGTTGAATGTCCAGTGTAGTAAATACTTTAAACCACAAAATAAAGAGCAGTCCCTTTTTGGAAGTAAGAATTCCAGCAAGTGAAGACGCCACTTTTGGACTGGTAGTGTGACAGTGCTCCCACTGGACCCTCACAACTGCTCACAATAAAACTATTTTTTAAATCTCCCACTAAACAGGCTTTAGCGTTCAAATATGAATCTATTACATGTCCTTTTTTATTTAAAAAAAGGTGTCAAAATGAGTCTGATGATCTGCCTTATATGTGACAAGATTAGCACTTCATTCATGGTTGTCAGGAGCAGTTAAACATGACTTCTCATCACATTCCACCTATTACCCATAGAGGCATCACTTCATATTAGGTATATTTGTTTGATGAAAAGCAATTCTGCTTGTATCATTTAAAAAAAAAAAATCAACTGTATATTAGCCCATAGATGGTGAATTTTATTTTTGACATTTGAATTATGTTATGTATGATAAAGATCTGATGTGTTAAATAGTTTTTACATATGAGCTTTGACTACAAAAACATGCACTGTACAATATTAAAGTATAACTGTTGATTGTGCAAATATTTCCTATTCAGTTTTACCCTGTCCTCTGCCTGTTACTATATGTGTGTGTGTATTTTTGAATGTACACAAGTGTATTTAATTTCAGACTGGGAAAAAAACCCATAGCATAAGGACTATATGGTCTAAAGAGATCATTGCGATGCGTCACTTTTGTTCTACAGACACAGAGACACGTTAAAAAAAACAATTTGATGGATCACTTCCCCTGTTGCTTTCTCCACACACACATACACAGCCATGTGATAGAACACAGCTAATAGTGCTAACACAAGGTTGTGTGTGCTGTGTAGTGCAGTAGTAAGTATAACTATACAGGATTAAAATCACCACACTGGATGGTACAGGACACTACAAAGCTCAACGTACCTGTGTTTCATGTATATTTAGTTAGGGTGTTTTGTTTACCATTCGCTACATTAAACAAAATAAAAGTATAGCTTAATAAAGAACATGATGAACCTGTGGATGATGATTGTACTATGTTTAGCAACCATTGCAATACATTTAGCTTGTTTCCTTGTTTCTTTTACTAGATTAAACAATATAAACTCTTTTTTTTGTGTCAAAAAGAGACACTTGGAAGGAAAGCTGCTCTCCCATATGATATAGATGAAATATATGTTCTTTGCACAACACTGTTCAATATGAGCCCTTGGACAGTTTTTCTATTCATTTCCAAAAAAGGATCAGTGACCCTCACATATTTTTGTGTCCTGGCACTAGTGTGGATTTCTCTACTAATGAAGATCATCTAGGCAAGTCAGAGGCTTCACCTGCCTCTCAGAACGATAGTACAGACTAAAAAGCACAGGTACATCCACAACCAGAGGCAACTGATACCTTTGTAAGGATGCTGAGAATTTGAAAACATTCCCACCATCAGAGTTCTAGAACTTAGTGCCCTAACCCCCTTTGTTCACATGTCCAACATGGAACTTGATGCATTTTTGTCTTACATACTTTTACCAAAGCAACCATTTTCTCTATTCCTTATGATTTTGCAACAAATACCAAAAATGAATTAAGTATTATAAGCCAATCCTCATTATTAATGTTCTATGACTGGTGTTTAAAACATGGCGGAAAGTCCCTAAAGCTGTAATTTGCATTTCCTGTTCTCAAAGCCTTTGTGACACACAAGGTCGCCATTGTATTCATGTGGATTTAGGAAGTAGGATAAAAAGAATGATGGTAGTAGTCTTTCCTAATCCATTAAATCAATTCATCAATAGTTTGAGTAATGACACAAAGGCCACATTGCAGACAATGACTTTTGAGTCTCACTTGGCATTAGACATACACTATATAGATAAGACACATCCCTTTTAACATTGGATTCAAGTATTTCATTAAACCCCATTACCACAGCTGTACAACAAAAAAAACTAGATGTGCAGTATGTCTTTACAAACATTAGTAAAAGAATGGGACATTCTTTAGAGCTTAGTATATTCAAACATAGCAACAAGTCAGTTAATTCATTATTTATCTCCAAGATATTCCATCTATCTTGATCCTTTTCATGAGATCTTCTGTGAGAGGCATTAGTGTAAATGTTTAGGAACTATATCATTTTAGCCTGGAAGTAGCAGACAAGTAAAAGGTCGGGTTGGTAAGTGCTGAGGTGGTTAGTATGTAAAAGTCCTCAATGCTCTGTGGACTGCAGATTTCTAACCTCCTCTTGCAATAATTAAAAACTAAGTGCTGGGAGTTTAATGATATGGGTTTCAGTGGTCAAACAGCTGCATTTAAACCTTATATCATCAAGCACAATTTTAATGCTCAAATGGTGTTTTGTAAAGCTCACCATTGAAATCTGGATGAATCATGCTTCTCAATCTGGCAGACTAACAGATGAGTCTAGGTTTGGCAAGTGCCAAAAGAATATTACCTGCCTACCTGATTGAGCAAACTGTAATGTTTGGTGAAGGAGGGATAATACTGTGGGGATGTATCATTAGTTCCAGTGAAGGGATCTTAATGCTTCATTTTGGACATTTGTATGCTTTTAAATTTATAGCAGTAGTTTGGGAAAGGTCAGTATTGCTGTGACATTCATGAGCATGCATTGTATGCTCATGAATTCATCAGTATGTATTGACATTTTATAATTATAATGGCTGACATGCCTCAAGCTAAATATACTTTTTAAATGCGTTGTGTGTCTGAACATTTAAACAGCCTAAGTGATGGTTTTGTTTGTTTTTTATTATTATTATTATTATTATTATTATTATTATTATTATTATTATTATTACAGAGTCATTATACCAATATATATATATTTAATATATCAGTTAAAAGATCCCATATGCAGTGTAGAGAATGTTCCTGAGGTGAGTGTGAAACCAGTGTCGGGTGGCAGGGGAACTGGATTTGCTGATAAACAGGGGTTTGTGTAGGTGAGAGCCTTGGGATTGACGGAGCTGGAGGAAGTGTAGGAGAGGTGAATGAAGTTTGAACAGGTAAACGCAAACTGGTCTGTTTTTCTTCTCTTGATGTTAAAAAGTATCGTTATGTTAAGGTGCTTACACACTACACGCAGTAGACATGCTGAGTTATGCAAAAAAAGGTGCCAAAATTCAGGGTGGAGGGGGCAATAGCTTAAACACAAAGATATCAGCCTTTGTCAACGTGGGTGTAGCACAGAGAAAGATCACCACTGGGTACCAGGCTGTTAACAAAAGTCACAGATGAGCCACGGGGCACAGACAATTCAATAATGAGACACTTCTTCCCGGAGTACTTGCACATGGTAACGCCAATGTGACTGACCCAAAAGGTAAAAAAGGGGGGGAAGACCTCCTTTGGCCAGGAGAGAGGTGAGGACATCAGGTTCTGACTAAGCAGACAGCAGGTTGGTTGCAGAAAAGGAGTAGTCAGGCAAAGCAATGAGCCTAGGGTGAAAAAGCAAAGAGCATCCATCCAGCAGATAACAGACAAAAGCAGGGATAAGGGAGGAAGCGAGGCACACATGAAAGCTCAGGCGAAGTGGTCAACTACGCCTGAATATCCGAGGTAGAAAAGATGAGTGAGCTCCTGTGCGCAGTAGGAACAAACGTGCAGAACATGGCAGGTGGACACGAAGCGTTGTGGGCCTGGTGGAAAGTAAGCCATCGGGGAATCTTGGGTGAAGTGGCGGCAACATTATCATGACAGGAAGGCGACCACCGGGTGTCAGCATCATAGACACACAGGAGAGAAAAAAGTACCTTCTTGGGAGCTAAACGTGCAAAGGAAAACCCATGGCCATTCAGCAACCTCTGCAATCCAGAGATGGAGGAGGCAGCGTCCAAAGCAGTTGAAGCCACGGAGGAGCATTTCCGCCGAAAGGCACAACTGAAATGCCGGGCAGGAGCATGGCAGGCTCAAAACCAAGTGGGGGTTGTACCGGGACGGGGCGGGTGGGGCCGAGAACGTAGAAACTGCTGAGCTGCCAGGAGCAGTGGGTACAGAGACCACCGAGTGCAGCCTTGGAACGCTATAAGAAGTGGCAGCAGAATCTGAGGCAACCAGTTTGAGGTCCATGGCACTAGCAATCACAGATAAGCTCGAGACTGAAGTCATGCGAGGTTGATAGTCACAAAAGCTGAGGGGCGATTGGGAGGTATATATGAACTGAGGCAATTGAGGCATTGTCTATATCACAAAAAATGTGTTATTTCTTAACAACACTTAAAGATATCAGAATTGTTCAGTGTTCATTTATTTAAGTCCCCTATGTCTTTGACTAATGATGCCACTGTGGTAGCTGCACATGATATTGGGAATGTTACACACAGTCTAGCCCATGAAATGATGAAGCGTCTTGTGCTGAGGTGGTGGTATGGGGACCCAAAAGAAATTCTGCTTAGGACTCTATAAAGGCTTGGGCTGTGCAAATGTGCAACAAACACTACAATGAATACAGCAGACATTAGGCAATTTAACAGTGCACTGGGGCAAGTATTTCAATTCATTCAAAGATGCTTTGTGTTACTTTTGTTTTGGGAACAAAAAGCATGTCTTGTATAGGTTCTTCTTCCCTGAAGGTGGCTGATGTTAAGCTATGCCTGTGTTGGTTTTATGGCTACACTCAGATGAGAGTCATAGTCTTATACCTCTGTTAAAAGGCTGTTTGTTATTTTATTTTTTTATTTTTTTTCCCTAAAAACTGTGCACTTTTGTGGCCAAAATACCTAAGAAATACCAAGAAACCTAAGGAGAAACCCATCCCCCTCTGATCGACGCGCTCATTACAAACAAATAACAAATAACAGAACAAAACAACAGTACAGAGAGATAATGAAAGCTATAGCTAATGTAACAGGTACTCGTTTTTGAAACAGCAGGCAGTGGCGAGCCAGGCTGGGCAACATCAGGAACAGGGATCTCGATACATGTAAAAGAGATAGATGGAGAACACTTTATCACACTTTTTATAGATTCTTTGTTAAATAAAATATTCAATATCAATTATAAGAAACCATGTTAAACAAATGATTCCAGTGCAATGGACATGAAAATACTATATAGTTTCTGAAACAAATTTTGAGTAAAAGGGTTACTAACTGGCACTGCAGAGGGCTTATTTACATATTTGACAGTTTTATAGTTGATGGCTAGCAGTGTTTAATCATCTGATGTTTTATACATTTTTTGGAGTTGTTTTTAAAAAGTAAAAATATATTTTAAATGAATGAATGACAGTTTACTATTAATTTAATATTAATGCCTTTACAACAAGATACTACAACATAACCATACTGAGATATATTGAAAGGAAAAGCCAGGAGTGCCACCCTGTGTTGCCTTGTCATAACTGCAGCTGCACAGCATTCCCCTTATTGTGTACTCACACTAGGCCCAATTGGTCCAGGCAAGATTGTTTCCTCTACCCACTCACAAGGCATATATTAAACTGAAGATCTCTGAAAGGATGCTCTTTATGACAGATGTAATGTTAAATTACGTCTTCTTTTAGGAATAGAAATGCTGCTAAAAGTACAACTTCATTTTTTATATCCACACCCACCGAGTAGACATGTTCAAAAGACACCCAAAGGAATCATGAACACATATACATACACACAGTGGTGTGAAAAAGTATTTGCCCCTACAGATTTATTTTGGTTTTGCTTTTTCATATTCATACTGATGTTTTTCCAATTATCAAACAAACTTTAATATCAGGAAAAGAGAACCTGTTAAAAAAAGCACTTTTTAAATCGTTAAATCGTTTATTTATTAAAGGAACAATAACTATCCAAACCAAATCAAGCCCTGTGTGAAAAAGTGTTTGCCCCCCTAAACCTAATAACTTGGTTGTGTCATATAATCCATCAGCTAAACCTACTGAAAAAAGTTGTCTTACAGTTGGATATGCTTGATCGAAATACTGCACAGAAGCTATACAGTACTCAAGAAGTACTCTCTTTCCTCCCAGGTTTAATGTGTTGTGCTGCATGATCTTGATTGTAGCCTCTGAAGTGTTTTCTGTGTTGAACTTAAACAAAAAAATGAAAGGACAATCATATTATCCACATAACTGTATGCTCAGTCAACACTGTGTTAAAACTGTCATTTAGCAATAGCATGGAATTACTTTGTCAAGCACTATAATACAGAGTAACATTCACAAATGCCCCTTGCATACAGTTTAGACTGTTATCAGTAACAAGTCTGAATGTCACTGTCTTGTCATGTTATGGGATTGTGTCAGAGTAATTTACACTTCTGTGACGGCAGCATTAATGCAGAAATATATATTTAGCACTAGGAGCAACATATGCTGCCTTTAAGACAACATCTTTTTCAGCAATGTCATAGAAGGCGAAAGAAGGGGGTACAGGTACTAACTGACCTGCATGCAGTCTTGACCTGCTTGTAATAGGAAAATGTTTGGAAAATGCAACAATGATGACAACATACTGTTGCACACCACGTATTTGCAGGACACAGGACAAACACATCCTTTAGTATCTTTGGTGCAATAACCAAAGACATTATATGTTGTGAGAAGGATTGCAGAACAGGAAGTACATTATAAAAATAATTAATAATTAAGTTAAAATTATTAACCAGTTATTAACCACAATATGACAATATGATGGGATCATACTGTCTGTAATGAAATAATCATTTAAATACTGAGAATGAATAATTTTATACTGTCCAAACTTTTTTTTTTTTTTAGGATTGTAGACACAAAATATTGGTTCAACACCACAACCTCCACTCTTCACCTGAGGATGGGTGTAAAAAGCTCTCAGCTCCAAAACAGTGTAAGCATAGAACATGTCACTGACTTTTGTTACAAGTGACATTGTAGTTATTGCAGAATATGAGTAGCAGCATGATCTAAGCAGAGAGAATCTTAATTTCCATATTGCCCAACAGTTTGAACAGCAGTGGCGAGAGCATTGGAGAGGGCCCATAACCGACCCAAAAACTTAAAGGTTACACATAACATGGGTGCTTTTTGTGCCTTTCATAAAGTGTATCCTGTTTACCAACAGTGGTTCTATAAAAACCTACATGCGTTGATGGTGACTACCCCCATCCAGCAAGCTTTACACCCAGCACCTCTGAAACCGAATATTACATGCCTAGAGCCCTGACAAGTTCTCTTGAGTAAAAGGAAACATTTAAACAGTCAATACAATAAACAAAGTCCAGATTTGCTCAGCACTGCCACCGAAAATATTTATGATCATGGTCAGAAGCCAAGCCTAAACACAAACACAGAGGCTTTGAAAGAAGTCCATAGCTTCCGGTCATCAGAAATTTCATTGCTGACCTTAATGTCACTATTGCCCATGATTAGGCAAGGTAGACCTGAATGACATCTGAAAGTCAAAAAGGTTCAATCACTCTGTAGAAGAAAGCCCCATAATGTGTCTAGGAAAACTGTATGAGGAAACTAAAAGCTAAAATCTGGCTTACCAGAGCAATTCAAAATAAACAAGGCCTGCTTTTTAGACTGCTGGTGGTTAGAAATTACTCCAAGCTTCACATCTGATCAAGCCAGCTACATCCCCCCTAGATGTTGGTCCCCATTTAGTAGCCAAATACAGGCCATTCATGACGTCCCAGTACCAATTACCAATAAACACCATCAAGGTACCTAACAGTTAAAAAAAAAAGTGTACAGTACCAACTCTATGAAAGGCCATTTAGGCTATAATTCAAACCTACCTCTCACAGTCAAACATCTCACATACCGTCAAAGCTTTAACACTCACTATCAAACCTAGCACACACATTGTCAACCTCTTACATTCACTATCAAACCTCTCACATAATGATGTGCGATGTTTACAAAAAAATGGTATCTCAATATTCTCTGTAATTTTGCCGATAATGATAATGAACAATATTTTGCAAGAATAAAAATGTGTTTGTAAAAGTTGTATACATTATTAGACATTTTTGCTTGAATATAAATCCACTGTATGCTACAGTAGGGGTGTAACGGTACAGAAACTTCGCAATTCGGTTAACACCCCACGCTTTCGATAAGTTTTCGCTACGGTTAGTGGAAAAAATAAAGAGGTTGGGCAGCCTTACCTTTATTAACTTCATAATAACAACGAATCTTCATTATAATCATGTTTTGTTTTTTGGGATGGGATGCTGTAACGGGGCTCGAGCTCTTTTATAAATTTCTTGAAACCAGGGTTCTCTTCTACTGTCGTCATGAGAGACTCCATCTTTTGGATCTTGTTGGAGTCTGATTGCGTTGCTTTTTTAAGAACAAAAACAACAGCATAACTTTAACCTAAACTACAAATATTTTTTTCTAAGCATATTACTGGATGCTTTTCATTGTTTGAGTTCTTTTTAAGAATTATCAGCATTAGATTGTCAAAATTAAAATATATTAGTGGTGCCGATCACTTATAAAAAAAAATAATGCTGGAATTTCCCTGTATTATTGTGAGGGGACAGTAATAAAAGTGTAATAAAAGCCAGCCTCCTGCTAGCTAACGTGCGGTCTTTGGAAAACAAATTGGACGAGCTGAGAGCGAGGATTACATCACAGCGGGATTTAAGAAGAGTGCTGCGCTCTTATTTTCACCGAGACCTGGCTCTCAGATAAAGTTCTGGACAGCGCTGTTACGTCCTAGACGTTTATTTTGGAATTTATTATTATTTTTGTAGATTGAGCAAGGTGTTAAGTAGCTTTTGTTGTTTTTCTGTTGTCGTGCTGCTGCCCTCTGCTGCTCTTTCCGTGTATCTCTTGTTCCCTCTCTCTCAAGTTCTTAGGTCACATCTTGGTGGGAACATGTCAGCTGATCACTGTGGCCATGTGACCCAAGAATACAAAAGGACCTGAAGTTCCATTGTGGGGTGGCCCATGGTGTCTCCACCATGCGGTCCATGGCAGACATATTGACACTTGCCTTTGTTTAGCTTATGTCTCTGTCTTGGTTAAGATGATGTGTTATGTCACTGTAGGGGTGAGCTGCCATTTTGTTTTTACTTACATTTGTTTCTGTTTATGAACAGGGAGGTAGGTAAGCTGTTTGTCTTTTCTTTGAACTTTTGTTTTTGATGCACAGGTAAGATAGCTTTTGACTGGTTAGACATTTTTGTTTGTTATTTTGGCCTTGGCTCACCCTGAAGTTTTTGTGACTTAGTTTATATTTGTTTATGACTTTGAGTGTTATTATTATTATTATTATTATTATTATTATTATTTCTTTTTGAGCTGTAACATTATTTGTATTTTCTTGATCTGCCATGTATTTTGTATTGCCTGACCCTCCAATCTAAAAACACCAAATACATTTTTCTATTTTTGCATCCAAAACTTGTTGGTCCATTTATTTATGTTGCAACCCTTAGACCCCTAGGCTATACTTTTATCTAGGGTCGTAACATAAATTGGGGGCTCGTCCTTTGCAGTTTCATTAGCTGTTTTCATTTTTGTGTGGTGAGGTACTTTGTGGCAGTAGCCATGTTTAACTTAGAGACCTTTACTTGTAATCCTACCCTGGAGCAATTTGATCAGTGTCGTAAGGCTGACTTAATATTAATTGCTGAGTTTTTTGATATTTCTGTGGGTCGACTTAAGACCAAAGCTGAAATAAAATCTGATTTGTATCGGCAGCTGGTGGATCGGAGTGTTTTGCCAGAGAGGCCATGCTCAGTGACTGAGGGTGCAGGTGTTGCCACAGATGAGGCATCTATCGCAGCAACGGGGGAGGCCGAGGCTCCGGCAGTGTCTCAAAGCATAGAACCTGTAAATCCTCCTGTCTTTAATCCTGAGATCACGGTACGTCTAAAAGAGCTGGAGGTGGAACTGCAGCGGCAAAATGTGCGTGCTATAGAGATCGAAGCCCAAAAGGCCATTAAGCTGCGTGAGTTGGAGATAGAGGCCAAGCGTGCTGAGCAGCCTCTCCCTGCTCCTACTACCTCCACGCCCAGGAGTACTGGTGAGTCTCTGGATTTTCGTTCTGATTTTGATGTGAGCAGGCAAATCAGATTAGTTCCTCATTTTCGTGAGTCTGAGGTAGACTCTTATTTTGAAGCATTTGAAAGGGTTGCTAACTCTTTGAGTTGGCCTAAGTCAGTTTGGCCTCTTTTGCTCCAGTGTAGATTAACTGGTAAGGCTTTAGATGTGTTTTCTGCTTTGCCAATAGAGAAAAGTTTAGAGTATGATTCTGTAAAAACTGCTGTACTCCAAGCCTACGAATTAGTACCAGAGGCTTATAGACAACATTTTCGTGCACATTTGAAAACAGCTAATCAAACATTTGTTGAATTTGCTCGAGAGAAGGCAGCTTTATTTGATAAATGGTGTAAGGCTAGTAAAGTTACCACCTTTGAACAGCTTCGTGAATTAGTACTGCTTGAAGATTTTAGAGCTTGTGTATCTGAGAAATTAGCAGTTTATCTGAATGAGCAAAAACGCTCTTTGCTGTCTGATGCTGCTATTGCAGCTGATGAGTTTGTATTGACTCATAAAGCTGTTTTTCCTTCTGCATTTCGTGTTGATGCATGTCGTGTTGATGCATCTAGAAAATTAGATTTAGGACCTCGTAGAGATAGACAGATTAGTGGAAGCAAAATGGATTCTGTTTCTGCAAGCAGTTTTAAGCCTGGTGGGTCTGTTAAGGAAAATCGTGAATGTTTTTATTGTCACAAGCCTGGTCACCTAATTGCAGACTGTCGAGCTTTACAGAAAAAGCAAGGTTCCTTGGTACCCAAGGGAGTAGGGTTGATTCAGTCTGTTTCAGAGTTACATGTGGCCAGTGAGGTTGAGTTTAGACAGGACAAAGATGTGTTTGAGCCTTTTCGTTTACAAGGTTTCATTTCTAGCTGTGAGAGCATGGAGATTAAACAACCTGTAACTATTCTGCGTGATACAGGTGCTGCCCAATCATTGTTGCTCAGTGGTGTAATCCCTTTATCTTTAGACACCTATAGTGGAGCTGATAGGGTAGTTCAGGGTGTTGGGCTGAGCTATGTTAATGTTCCAATACATTCTGTATATCTAAAGTCTGACTTAGTTTCTGGGAAGGTTGATGTTGGGATATGTGATACATTGCCTATTCCAGGGGTAACGTTTATACTGGGGAATGACTTGGCAGGAGGGAAAGTGCTACCTGTTCCTGAGGTTGTGACTGATCCCATTTGTTCTGTTCAGCCACCAGCCAACCAGTATGAAACTAGTGAGAATCTCCCATTAACTTTTCCTGCATGTGTGGTTACACGTGCTCAGTCACGTAAACTCAAGGATGTTGTTGATCTTTCAGATTCCTTTTTGCATCCTGATCGCCTAAATGTTAGCCTTTCTGATAGCAAGTCTTTTGGTAAGGTAGAGACTGTGTCTGATTTGTCTGGTGTGGGTAACACTGTTCTAGATCTTGGTTTGTGTGCTACTCGAGAACAGCTTGCCATTGAACAGAAAAGTGACTCTTCTTTGGCTCAGTGTAGAAAGGCAGCAGAAGAGGTTAAAGCTGATGTTTCATCCTCTGCTTACTTTTGGGATGGAGAGATACTCATGCGTAAATGGGTTCCTCCTAAACTATCTAAAACTGAGTGGACCACTACTTACCAAATTGTTGTTCCTACTGCTTATCGCTCACAAGTATTGACTTTAGCTCATGATCATTGTTTATCTGGACACTTGGGGGTCACTAAAACGTACAAACAAATTTTACAGCATATTTTTTGGCCGGGTCTAAAAAGTGATGTATCTGCTCACTGTCGCTCTTGTCATACGTGTCAGCTTACTGGTAAGCCCAACCAGATTATTCCTCCGGCTCCTCTTCAGCCTATACCAGTAATGTGTGAACCTTTTGAAACTCTGTTAATGGACTGTGTAGGTCCTTTGCCTAAGACTAAGTCAGGTCATCAGTATCTGCTTACCTTGATGTGCAGTGCCACTAGATTTCCTCAAGCCATACCATTGCGTACCTTGAAAGCTAAAGCCATCATAAAAGCCTTGATCAACTTCTGCTCTACTTTTGGTTTGCCAAAATATATCCAAACAGACCAGGGTTCGAACTTCATGTCTAAACTGTTTGCACAGGTTTTAAAACAACTTTCTATTTCTCATAGAGTTTCCAGTGCATATCATCCAGAATCACAGGGGGCGCTAGAGAGGTTCCATCAAAGCCTAAAAGCCATGTTGCGTAAGTACTGTTTTGAGTCTGGTCGTGAATGGGACGAGGGAGTTCCCCTAGTACTCTTTGCAGTTCGAGAAGCAGTTCAGGATTCGCTGGGCTTTAGCCCCGCAGAACTTGTTTTTGGCCATACGGTGAGAGGTCCTTTAAAACTTCTAAAAGACAAGTGGTTTTCTACAGATGAGCCATCTACCACAAATTTGCTTGACTATGTGAGTAGCTTTAGAGAACGTCTTCACTTTGCATGTGAGGCAGCTAAAAGCATGTTGGCTTCCTCCCAGTCCAAGATGAAGAAGCATTATGATAAGTGTGCTGTGTCTCGTTCTTTTCAGCCGGGTGATTTAGTCTTGGTATTGCTACCTTTACCAGGATCATCGTTGCAGGCTAAGTTTTCAGGGCCTTATGTTATTGATTCAAAACTCAGTGATACTGATTATGTGGTGCGAACTCCAGATCGTAGAAGGAAAACCAGGGTTTGCCACATAAATATGTTGAAGGGTTATGTAGCCAGAGAAAACCATGATTGTAAGACATCTGCACCTTCCTCTAGTTCCATTCCAGTAGCCTCAGTTTCCTTTGTGTCCACTCCTTTGCAACCCTTTGAGACTGAAGAGCCTATGTCCAGTGCTCCTGTAGTTAGTGCTCGTTTGCAAAATTCTGACATCTTGAACAATTTGCCCAGTTTTCTTTCTCATTTAAGTGATGACTGCTCTCAAGATATTTCCAACTTAATTGAAAGCCACAAGTCTTTGTTTTCTGATCATCCGTCTCAAACTCATGTACTTGAGCATGACATTGATGTTAATGATCATCCTCCCATTAAGCAGCATGCTTATCGTCTTCATCCAGCCAAGCGTACTTGTATGCAGAAAGAAACACAGTATCTTGTAGATCATGGTCTTGCTGAGCCTAGCTCCAGTCCTTGGAGCTCTCCGGGCATCTTAGTACCAAAACCTGATGGCACACTACGTTTCTGTACAGATTATCGTAAAGTTAATGCTGTAACTCGTGTTGATTCCTTTCCATTGCCTCGCATGGAGGACTGTGTAGACAGTGTTGGTTCTGCTCGCTATGTGAGTACATTAGATCTTTTAAAGGGATATTGGCAAGTACCATTAACTCAGCGTGCATCTGATATTTCAGCTTTTGTTACACCCGATGATTTTTTACAATATAAAGTGATGGCTTTTGGGATGAGAAATGCTCCAGCTACATTCCAAAGATTGATGAGTGTCGTTCTGAAGGGCATTAAAAATTGTAAAGCTTATTTAGACGATCTTGTGATCTATAGCCAGAGTTGGTCAGAGCATTTAACTGTTTTGGATCTTGTGTTTCAGCGTCTTGAAGAAGCTGCCCTTACCCTAAATTTGGCCAAATGCGAGTTTGGAAAGGCTACAGTGGTGTACTTGGGAAAAGAGGTTGGTGGTGGTTGTGTTCGCCCTCTAGGAGCTAAGGTTGAGGCCATTGTGAATTTTCCAGCACCAAAGACCAAGCGTGAGTTGCGCCGTTTCTTAGGAATGGTGGGCTATTATCGGGGGTTTTGTAGAAATTTTTCTACAGTAGTGTTTCCCCTAACTAATCTACTTAGAGCTTCTGTCCCTTTTGTCTGGTCTGTTGAATGTCAGCAAGCTTTCGATAGTGTTAAATCTTTGCTTTGCTGTGCCCCAGTGCTTGCAGCTCCAAATTTTCAATGTCCTTTTAAGTTGGAGATTGATGCTAGTAATACTGGAGTTGGCGCTGTTCTCTTGCAAGAAGATGAACAGGGAATTGATCATCCAGTTTGCTACTTTTCCAAAAAGTTTACTCGTTATCAAATGCATTATTCCACAATCGAGAAGGAGACATTGGCTTTGATTTTGGCTTTAAAACACTTTGAGGTGTATGTTGGCTCTAGCTCTCAGGAAGTCATGGTGTTCACAGATCACAATCCCCTTGTGTTCTTGAGTCGTATGTACAACTCTAACCAGCGGCTTATGAGGTGGGCATTGATGGTTCAAGGTTACAATTTGACTATTAAACACAAGCGAGGATTAGATAATGTTTTGGCTGATGCTTTGTCTAGGATATAGTTATTGTTTAATTTTTTTTATGGGGGGGGAGTGTTACGTCCTAGACGTTTATTTTGGAATTTATTATTATTTTTGTAGATTGAGCAAGGTGTTAAGTAGCTTTTGTTGTTTTTCTGTTGTCGTGCTGCTGCCCTCTGCTGCTCTTTCCGTGTATCTCTTGTTCCCTCTCTCTCAAGTTCTTAGGTCACATCTTGGTGGGAACATGTCAGCTGATCACTGTGGCCATGTGACCCAAGAATACAAAAGGACCTGAAGTTCCATTGTGGGGTGGCCCATGGTGTCTCCACCATGCGGTCCATGGCAGACATATTGACACTTGCCTTTGTTTAGCTTATGTCTCTGTCTTGGTTAAGATGATGTGTTATGTCACTGTAGGGGTGAGCTGCCATTTTGTTTTTACTTACATTTGTTTCTGTTTATGAACAGGGAGGTAGGTAAGCTGTTTGTCTTTTCTTTGAACTTTTGTTTTTGATGCACAGGTAAGATAGCTTTTGACTGGTTAGACATTTTTGTTTGTTATTTTGGCCTTGGCTCACCCTGAAGTTTTTGTGACTTAGTTTATATTTGTTTATGACTTTGAGTGTTATTATTATTATTATTATTATTATTATTTCTTTTTGAGCTGTAACATTATTTGTATTTTCTTGATCTGCCATGTATTTTGTATTGCCTGACCCTCCAATCTAAAAACACCAAATACATTTTTCTATTTTTGCATCCAAAACTTGTTGGTCCATTTATTTATGTTGCAACCCTTAGACCCCTAGGCTATACTTTTATCTAGGGTCGTAACAAGCGCTATTCAGCTAGAGACTCACTCCATACACACAGGAGACTGGACAGCAGCCTCCGGTAAGGCTAAAGGGGGAGGTGTGTGTGTGTTTGTAAACAACGCGTTGTGTGGAGACATGCAGACCGCTTGTAAGTTCATACTGCTGAAATGCCGCCCCTATTATCTACCATGGGAATTTACTGCTGTGTTTTTAGCCGCTGTTTACATCCCCCCGCAGGCTAACTCTACGGCAGCGCTCGGCAAACTCCATGACATCATCAGCATGCTGGAAACGGCTCACCCTGATGCCGTCTTCATCACCGCTGGGGATTTTAACCGTAACCAGTTACGGACTGTATTCCACAAACACTACCAACACGTGGACATTCCCACCCGCGACAAGAACACCCTAAATCATGTGTACAGCAATGTACGCGGTGCATAAAGAGCCGCAGCCGCACCTCACCCTCACTTTGGACGGTCAGAGCATTGTGGTCTCTGGAGACTGAGAGCATCCTGCAGGACTGTTTTGCTACAAAAGACTGGGATGTGTTTAAAGCTGCAGCCACAATGGAGGACTCCTCTGCCTGCATAGAGGTCTATGCTGAGCATGTGTCCGGCTACATCAGCACTTGTGTGAATAGCATCGTGCCCACCATACAAGTGAAGAGATTCCCCAATCAGAAGCACTGGATCAACAGTCAGGTACGACGCATGCTGCGTGCTCGCTCTCTTGCATTTAAATCAGGCAATGAGTACAAAGCTGCAATTACAGACTGAGGAAAGCCATCACAGCAGCTAAGAGGCAGTACAGGGAGAGACTGGATGGCTTCTACTCCACTGCTGACTCCAGGCAGATGTGGTAAGGCCTGCAACGCATCACAGACTACAAGACCACCACCAGCACATTGAGCTCTGCAGACACCCTACCAGATGACCTCAAAACCTTTTACACCCGCATTGAAACTCCCAGCACTACCACCGAGAGGCACACACACACTCAGCCCTCCCCCCCTCTGAAAGTATCATCGGGCCAGGTATGCAGAGCTCTGAGGAAGATCAACCCCCGCAAGGTGGCAGGACCAGACAACATTCCTGGAAGGGCCCTCAGAGCATGTGCTAACAAACTGCCTAACATTTTCAGCTCCATTTTTAATCTTTCCCTTAGCCAGAGTATTGTTCCCACTTGCTACAAGAACACAACTATTGTCCCCCTCCCCAAGAAGAGCCCCCCTACCTGCCTGAATGATTACAGGCCAGTAGCACTCACTCCCATCACATCCAGGGCAGCATACCGGACACTCTGGATCCCCTGCAGTACGCCTACTGTCCCAACAGATCCACCTCGGACGCTATCGCTGCTGCCCTTCACTGCTCTCTCTCCCACCTGAAAAACAAAGACATCATCAGGATGCTCTTTGTGGACTACAGTTCTGCGTTTAACACGGTCATTCCTCACAAACAAACTGACTGTACTCGGTCTGCACCCCACCCTTTGCAGCTGGCTGTTGGATTTCCTGACTGGCAGGCCTCAGTCTGTCAGGATTGGAGACAGGACTTCAGCCAGTATCACCACCTACACAGGCACCCCACAGGGATGTGTCCTCAGCCCTATTCTCTACACTCTGTTCACCCACGACTGTGTCGCTTCCCATAAGGACAACATCATCCTGAAGTTTGCAGACGACACCGCAGTGATAGGATGTATCAGTGGCGGAGATTAACTGGCTTACAGGAGGGAGGTGATAAGACTGGTGTCATGGTGTGAGGACAACCTCGCCCTCAACACAGACAAGAGAGATGATAGTGGACATGAGGAGGGAGAGGAGACCTCATCAGCCACTGTTCATCCGGGAGCTTGAAGTGGAGAGGGTGAACAGTTTTAAATACCTGGGCATCCACATCAGTGAGGACTTCACATGGACATTAAACACCACACAGCTGGTCAAAAGGCTCAACAGTGGCTGTTCTTCCTGAGGAGGCTGAGGAAGTTCGGGATGTCTCCCAAGATACTCTGCAACTTCTACAGCTGTGTCATTGAGAGCCTCTTGACCAACTGTATCACCGTGTGGTACGGCAACACTACTGTGACGGACCGCACATGTCTGCAGAGAGTGGTAAAGACTGTGGAGAAGATCCTCCAGGACTCCACTGCCCTCTCTGCAGAACATTTACCACCAGAGAGTCCTCAGGAGAGCTGCATCCATCCTCAAAGACTCTACCCACCACCAGCATGGACTGTTCACACTTCTGCCTTCAGGCCGGAGGTACAGAAGTGTGAAATGCAAAAACACCAGGCTAAAGAACTCCTTCTTCCCCACTGCTACCAGACTCTTGAACCTACCTCAGAAATAACTATTCTACTCTCTACATGTTTACATGTCAAGGACATTTCTCAGAGGCACATGCTCACTTTACTGCAAAATTTTATAATTGCACTACTGAACCTTTTGCACTTTTTTCATATTTCACTGCTGTAGATAACATATACTTACTTGTTAATAATATCCATAACAAACTTCTGTTTTCATGTATATATTTTCATCCTGGATGTAATATACCCCCTCGACTCCGGCCTTAAAGCTCTCGCAGCGGGGCGAATGGCTAATGTCTTGGCAGCATAGTCGAAAGGCTAAGGCTAATGCTACCGCAAAGGCCACAGCCAGCCCACCTGAACACCATGCTTCCCAGTTCACGTGTCAAACAGGTTTGCCCCGCTTAGTGAAGCACCCGCTGAGGAGCGTGGTAAAGGTACTCTGGTGATAGGAGACTCTATCGTCCGACACGTGAAATTAGCTACTCCTTTAGGGGCACCAGCAGCAACAGTTACTTTGTTTACCGGGAGCCAGAGCACCGGACATTAGTGGCAACCTCAGGTTAGGGAATAGGAGATATTCGAGGGTAGTAATTCATGTAGGGGCCAATGATATTCGTCTGCGGCAGTCTGAAGTAACTAAGGCTAATATTAAAAAGGTGATTAAACAGGCCCAGACGCTGTCCGAGGAGATAATCTTCTCTGGCCCCATCCCAATGAGGCGTGGTGATGAAGCTTACAGCAGGCTTTCTTCGCTGAACCGCAGGATGTGCAGAAACTCATGTGGGCTTTATATACAACTTATATACAACAGTTCGAGGGCAAGCCTGGTCTTTTAGGTAAGGATGGTGTGTCCCCCTACCTAAAAGTGCTGCCTAACTTTCATGCAGCATAGCACATATTCTCAGGCAGACCAGGCAGCAGACAGAGAGGCTTAACCAACCGTCTGCGAGCTGCAAAGAGACGCTAACTAGATACCAATGTATTCAGACTGTGTCTGTCCCCTGAGTCAAACAAAAACTTCAATAAACTCAAACTGACAATTTAAATAACTTATATTAAACATGCGTATCCAGACTGTAGCACAAACACTTTAAACCTAAAGATTGGGTTACTGTTACATTTTTGTCTAAGGGTTTTAAAAACACACCATACACCATGCTGTATTCAAGACAATGATTTGTATTGCTATTTACAAATATTTACAAATTATACAAAACCAAACACAAGAGCCATTTCTCCGGGGGTAAGCAACGGCCAAAATAACAAACAAAACCCAATACTAGGCCCCAAATCTACTTTGCCCTAAAAGCAAAAGAAACAAAATACATGACAATAAACTACCCTAACTCCCTAACTATGCCAAAACAAAAAATATATATTTACAAAAATAAATGGCACATACCCCCTTCCGGAAAAAGTGACAAATAGTGTTATTATTTACAATGTTCAAACACACCGAAATACACACAGTACTTCACAACTGATAATTATTTTTATAAACCAAGGTCTGTACAAAAATAGGGCTCACAGTAACACAAACGATGGCATCACAAACAAGCATGGAGGAGCAGGGGCCTCTGTCCTTAATTTTTCCTCCTTTTTATTCTCTCTCCAGAAAGGCCCTCATCTTCAGCACCCAGCAGCTTAGGACAGCTCCATCTAGAGGCAGGGAGGCAGAGAGAGAGAGACGGAGAGAGACTGCACAAAAAAGATTTCAAGATCTATAAGAGCGAACGAGATAATGCATCTGCAACAACATTGTCAGAGCCTTGGAAGGGTTGCACAGCCGAGAAAGAAAAACAAGAGGGTTGTGATCTGTGTGAACCATAGTCGAAGTAGCATGTGAATTAAGGTACACCTCAAACAGCTGCTGAGTCAGAAGTAATGCCAATGTTTCCTTCCTGGTACTATAGCGCATTTGATAATTATTGATCTTCTTGGAAAAAAAGTGCAATCCCTTGGCTGCTCCAGTATCACATGCATCCGCTTCAAGTTTGAAGGGACGTGTAAAGTCAGGAGCAAAAAGGAGCACTACACAGCAGAGCTTTCACATTGTCAAAAGCTCTTTGACAATCACTTGTCCAAACAAAGTTAACATGACCCCTGAGCAAATTTGTCAATGGAAACACCACAACAGATTTTTTTTTTTCAGAAAGAGCGATAGTAACCAACCATTCCTAAAAACCTGCGCAATTCACGTCTAGTACGTGTAACAGCATAATCAAGTACAGCCTTTACTTTATCTATTGGGGTCCAGACTTCACCCTGATCTACCTCTATGCCCGAATACCGCACAGTAGCTTTGCCAAATTCAGATTTAATGTCAAGGAGGCTTGGTCTGATTTGGTTAAAAACTGTTCGTAATGTGTAAATATGCTCAGGCCATGTGGATGCATAAACCACAAGATCATCAAGGTAAGCAGCACAATTGGGCACAGACTGGAGTACACAACTCATTAGCCTCTGGAAAATAGTTTGTGCACTAAGCATTACAAAAGCCATAACAGAGGACTGCATAAAGGAATCTGGGGTCACAAAGGCAGAAATCTCAGAAGCACAATCTGTTTAGCTGTTTAGCTGTTCCTATCAATACAATCCTCGATTTGAGGCAAAGGATAGGAATCAGGGACAGTGAGAGCATTTACTTTTCTGTAATCTGTACCAACATCAATGTCATGTTTAAGTACATTGGTTTGTCGTGGCACATCTGTAAATAGGTTTGGAAATTGTTGAAACAGCACCTTCTATTCAGCACAAGCATCTTCAGGGAGATGTTGCAGGTGTGAATCAATAGTGGGTAGCAACTCAGAATTCTGAAGATTTGCAGACAGAACAGACACAGATGATTGCATTAATTCATCATCAACGTTAGTTACACTTTCTGGTTCAGACACCACAGAGACCAGAGCAAGCTTAATGCTAGCAGAGGATGCATCTTCATGGACCAAATGTGGTTTTAGCATATTGATGTGGCATACCCGGTGCTGTCATTTACGGTCAGGAGAAGAGACTACATAATTGACTTCACTTAAATTCTTAACCACTTCATAAGGACTTAAGAACTTAGTGTGTAGGGCAGAACCAGACACAGGTAATAGAACTAACACCTGGTCATGGGGCTTGAACTCTCTGTATACTGCCTGTTTATCAAAACATTCCTTCATGAAAGACTGTGCAGACAAAAGAGAACTCTGGGCAACCTCACATGCTTTATGGAGCCTTTCATGAAATTTGTCAATGTAATCTAACAAATTACTTTGCAGAGCACCTTTTTCACCCAGAAGCTGATCCTTTAGCAGTATTAAGGGACCACGCACTGTGTTCGAACACAAGCTGAGCAGGGCTAAAGCCAGTTAGCTCTTGCACTCTTAGAGCAAACATTAGGAAAATCCCTTATCCCAGTCTTTCCCAGTTTCTAGACAAAAAATGTGCAGCTTAGTTTTTAGGGTTTGATGAAAATGCTCAAGAGCTCATTGAGACTCAGGGTGGAAGGCAGAGGAAGTTTTATGCTCAACATTCAGTTGGTGAAGCACTTGGGCAAACAGCTTTGCAGTAAAGTTTGTGCCCTTGTCAGTTTGGATGGTTTTTGGCAATCCAAAAACAGAGCAGAAATGTACAAGTGCTCTAGAAACTGACTTGGTAGTAATGGTACGCAGTGGGAAGGCTTCAGAGAAATGGGTAGACAGACACATGATTGTAAGTAAATACTGATTACCACGCTTAGTCTTAGGGAGAGGACCAACACAATCCAACAACAAATGTTTAAAATGGCTCACCAACAGCAGGTACTGGACATAGGGGAGCAGGAGGGATGCTTTGATTTGGTTTACCAGCAACCTGACACACATGACATGAGTTACAGTATTTTACCACATTAGCCTTGAGACCTGGCCTAAAGAAATTATGTAGAATACACTTATAAGTTGTATTAATGTCTAAATGCCCAGCCATAACATGATCATGTGCTAAGTTTAGTACAAAAGCCCTGTACTGCTCAGGCACAACAACTTGGTTAACACTGTTCTAATCATTTGACTTTGTAGAGTCAAATCAAATCAAATCAAATCAAATTTATTTGTATAGCGCTTTTTACAACTGGTGTTGGCACAAAGCAGCTTTACAGAAACATGATTACAGGACAAAGAATCAGGCAAAACATTAAACATAGAATATACATAATACAGAACCCCCAGTGAGCGCGGAGGCAAGGAAAAAAACTCCCTCAGAGCTGCAAGAGGAGGAAGAAACCTTGGGAGGACCAAGACTCACATTAAAGGGGGGACCATCCTACCACTGGTCAAATGGCTTTTAAATTAATTTTAAAAAGTCTTTCATACATCCACATAGGTTTTATATATTCAGGTGTATAGCAGCTCCACTAATGGCTTATAGAGTAAGATGGATGATGAGCAGCTGATCTGTGGTGGTGGATGGAGAAGGGCTGACTTCAGAAACTTCCAGTCTGGCCAGACAGAGGACATGAGAGCCTGAGGGTCCAACATCCCTCGGTATCGGGTCAGACAGGTGGGCAGTCAGTAACTCGGAGGAAGGCAGAGAGATGGAATTAGTTTTGACTGGATTTATGTAAAACAGAGAATATAAAACATTATCAGAGTGTGGCTAATGACTCCGGCAGAACTGAATAAAACAGCCTAACTAAAGGCAGAGAGCCAGAAGGTAACATAGACATGGAGGCTCCCTGAAACACTGGCATCCACCCACCCCACCGTCCACAAACCTGAGTGACCGTGTGCAGTGGGAGAACAGCAGCACCAGCATCTCAGTTTACCACAATTTCCTCTGTCCATGAACCCCTGAATCTGCAGCCTTATCTAAAGGGAAAACATTAATTACCAAAAGCTAAACTAAACAAGTAAGTTTTCAGTCTAGACTTAAAGATTGAGACTGTGTCTGAGTCCCGAACATATTCGGGGAGATTATTCCAGAGTTGAGGCGCTTTATAAGAGAAAGCTCTTCCTCCTGCAGAGCTCCTCTGAATTTTAGGAACTACTAATAAACCAGCACCCTGTGATCGAAGTAATCGCGGTGGTTCATAACAGGAGTAAATACTTGTAAATACTCAGGAGCGAGCCCGTGTAGGGCTTTATACGTTAACAGGAGAATTTTATAGACTATGCGGAATTTAACTGGAAGCCAGTGCAGTGCTGATAGTACTGGACTAATATGGTCAAATTTTCTCGTTTTAGTAAGGACCCTGGCTGCAGCATTTTGAACTAGCTGAAGTTTCTTTAAGTTACTGCCGGAACATCCAGACAGTAGCGCATTACAATAATCTAGCCTTGAGGTAATAAAGGCATGTACTAATTTTTCTGCGTCATGCAGTGATAGGGCATTTCTTAGCTTGGCAATATTACGGAGGTGTAGAAAAGCTGTTCTAGTAACATTAGATATGTGTTTATCGAATGCTAGATCTGAATCTATGATAACTCCAAGGTTTTTAGCTGCTGAACCAGGGGTGGCTGAGAAGTCGGCCAGATTTAGCATTAAGTCTGATAATTTATTTCTAGCAGCTTTGGGGCCTAATAGGAGAACTTCTGTTTTATCACTATTTAATAGGAGGAAGTTGTGCGACATCCATGATTTTACATCTTCTACACAATCCTCGATTTTCTTTAATCTCACTCTGTCGTCAGGTTTGGCTGATATGAAGAGCTGAGTGTCATCCGCATAACAATGAAAATTCACATCATGTTTTCTAATAGCTTTGCCCAGTGGGAGCATATATAATGTAAATAATAACGGTCCTAATATAGAGCCTTGTGGGATTCCATATCTTACCTTGGTATAACTGAAAGACATATCATTTAACCTCACAAACTGATAGCGATCGGTTAAGTACGATTTAAACCATGCTAAGGCAGTTCCGGTTACACCGACCATGTTCTCTAGTCTTTCTAAAAGGATAGTATGATCTATTGTATCAAAGGCTGCGCTCAGATCGAGAAGTACGAGTAGGGAAACACAGCCTTGGTCGGCGGCTATAAGTAGATCGTTTGTTATTCTAACTAAAGCTGTCTCAGTGCTATGATAAGGCCTAAATCCAGATTGAAATTTTTCATAGATCTGGTTTCTTTGCAGGTCAGAGCAAAGTTGTTGGGCTACAGCTTTTTCTAAAATCTTAGAAATAAACGGTAAGTTTGAAATAGGTCTATAGTTAGACAGTACACTAGGATCAAGATTTGGTTTCTTGATCAGAGGTTTAATTACAGCTGTTTTAAAGGCTTTGGGTACATGGCCCAGGGTGAGCGATGAGTTTACTATCATTAACAGAGGTTTAATTATATCTGGCGGTACCTGTTTTAGTAATTTTGTGGGAACAGCATCAAGTGTGCAGGTTGTGCTGTTTGAAGAGGAGGTCATTTTCTCTAGTTCTAGCTGTGGAAGTGGGTTAAAGACTTCCAACCTAACTTCAGTAACAGGGTTTTGTTCTAGATCAGCCAGACCAGATGACAGAGAGGATTTGCTGTTTATCTGTTTAATTTTATCCCGAATGTTTTCAATTTTACTATTGAAGAAGTCCATAAAATCGTTGCTGGTGTGAATGGCTGGAATCTGAGGTTCAGTACCTGCCTGGTTTTTAGTTAATTTGGAAATAACACTAAAGAGAACTCTAGGATTATTTTTATTTATCTCGATCTGTGAGGCCAGATACGCTGAGCGGGTTTTATTAAGTTCTTTTCTATATTTAACAAGACTGTCTTTCCACGCAGAGTGAAACACTTCCAGTTTAGTTGATCGATATTTACGCTCTAAATTTCGTACTAACTGCTTTAAGGTACGAGTTTGATCATTGTACCACGGTATGAGCTTTTTCTGTCTCTCTATTTTGTGTTTAAGGGGTGCTACAACATCTAAGGTAGAGCGAAAGGTATTTTCTAAACCTTCGGTTCGTTTGTCTAGTTCTACTGGGTCTATAGGAGAATATATTAGAGTTGATAAGTCAGTTGATAAGTCTGGAAGCTTACCTGTAAATTGTTGGGCTGTAAAAGGCGTAATTGAACGTTTTACAGGGTAGCTAGGGGATGTACATATATTATGACTAAGATGTAATTTAAATGAAATAAGGTAATGATCTGAAATTGCGGAGGTTTGAGAACGAATATTCGGGTTATCTATGCTCACACCCAGGGTCAAAACTAAATCCAGAGTATGATTACAGTAATGAGTAGGTCCTGTTATATTTTGAATAATACCAACTGAGTCTGAAACTGATGTGAATGCCTTTTTTAATGGATCATCCAATTTTTCGAAATGAATGTGGAAGTCTCCATCTATAATCACTTTATCACTACTTACTGCTAAATCTGTGACAAAATCACTAAATTCTTTTAAAAATTCTAAATAGGGCCCTGGTGGTCTGTAGATGTTAATTAAAGAAAATGCATTCTTTTTTGTAACTGGATTAATTATACTGGTTTAAAGAAGCTTAAAAGAAGTAAAAGTATCATAGTGTTTCTGATTGATAACTAAGGTATTTTGGAAAAATATGCAGACCCCACCTCCTCTACCGGACAATCTCGGATTGTGTATATAATTATAGCCTGCAGGGGTGGCTTCATTTAATGCTACATATTCGTTTGGCCTAATCCAGGTTTCTGTCAGACACAGAACATCGAATTTCTGATCAGTTATCATTTCATTCACTAGAACTGCTTTTGAATTTAGAGATCTAATATTAAGTAAACCAATCTTTAGGCTTGAAATGTTAGTACTACAGTCTGGATATGATTGTTTAATATAAGTTAAGTTATTTAGATTTACTGTTTTAGTTTTTTGGTGTTTTTGTTTGACTCGGGGGACAGACACAGTCTGAATACATTGGTATCTAGGTAACGTCTCTTTGCAGCTCGCAGACGGTCGGTTAAGCCTCTCTGTCTGCGGCCTGGTCCCGGCTCTGGATTGTCAGCAGCTTCTAATACTACTCTGCCGACTAACTAAAAGACTATGAGCTATGCTGCATGAAAGTAAGGCAGCACCCTCCCGCGTGGGGTGGACACCATCCCTACCTAAAAGACCAGGCTTGCCCTCAAAGTGTAGCCAGTTATCTATAAAGCCCACATGATTTTCTGCACACCACTTGGACATCCTGCGGTTCAGCGAAGAAAGCCTGCGGTAAGCTTCATCACCACGCCTCATTGGGATGGGGCCAGAGCAGATTACCTCCTCGGACAGCGCCTGGGCCTGTTTAATCACCTCTTTAATATTAGCCTTAGTTACTTCAGACTGCCGCAGACGAATATCATTGGCCCCTACATGAATTACTACCCTCGAATATCTCCTATTCCCTAACCTGAGGTTGCCACTAATGTCCGGTGCTCTGGCTCCCGGTAAACAAGTAACTGTTGCCGCTGGTGCCCCTAAAGGAGTAGCTAATTTCACCAGAGTACCTTTAACAGGCTCCTCAGTTGGTGCTTCACTGAGCGGGGCAAACCTGTTTGACACGTGAACTGGGGGAGCGTGGTGTTTAGGTGGGCTGGCTGTGGCCTTTGCGGTAGCATTAGCCTTAGCCTTTCGACTATGCCGCCGAGACGTTACCCATTCGCCCCGCTGTGAGGGCTCTAAGGCCGGAGTCGAGGGGGTACTAACTCTCCCTGAGACACCCGGGGCTGCTAACAGTGAATCCTGCTGTCTATCCCTTATTAAACCCCGGACGTGCAGCTCTAACTTATTCACCTTATCCACCAAGGTGCTAACTATCTCACACTTAGTACAAATACCACTATTGTTACCAGTATCGGTGGATAAGGGATCTAAGCTATACATGCCACACTCTAAACAGGTGTAAACCTGAGCAGAAGCCATGGAGAAAAAAAGCACTCACCTTGTTTCAGTTGAAATTAGAAACTTACACAAACAAACTGCAGCAGCAAACAGCTAATCCAGCAAACCTGAGGAAAAAGTCTATAAAAGTAGACTGAGAGTGGATTAATAGGTGTGTAGAGCAAAGAGGAAGCAGACTAAAAGTGGATTAGTAAGTGTGAAGAGAGTAAAAGAGAAGAAAACAGAGAAAAGTGTAGAAGCTGAAGATTAAAGCAAGCTTTCAGCAGCAGAGCAGCACAGCAGCAGACCAGCACAGCAGCAGACCAGAGTAGTAGAGAGCAGAGCAGGGAGCAGAGCAGAGCAGAGGGTGCCCATTTCCTCATTAAAACACTACTATGCAAATAGAAAGCAACAGGAATCGCAGAAATTTGTGCAGAATCTACCACTGCAGACCTGCATTTAGCAAAAGTGGGGTCCGCTTCCTGGGCAGACACCAATTCCGCCCTATCAACAGGAAGGTTCAAAACAGTCATCAGAAACCTGGGCCAGTTCGCATCTAGAGGACAAGTTGAAGACTTTTCTTTACTATGAACAATAGTGAAGAATTTGCCTATGTCAATTTCTTTTTCCTCCTTAGAAGCTATGGGAACGGGTAGTGGCACACACAGGAAAAACAGAACAAAATTCCTTTTGTAGTTCATCTAACTCATTCAGAGTGGGGTCAGCCACAACCTTAGGCACAGGGAACACTTTTCCACCAGCAAGGTCATTGCCCAAAATGACATCTACCCCTTCAACTGGTAACTTGGTTCTAACTGCTATACGAACCAATCCACATTAAATATAAACGCTTGGAAGGTGGAATCATATTTGTCAGAGATACAGAGAGAGACTGCACAAAATATTGAGACCCCGTAACAGTTACTTAATATTAGATCCCTAAATTCAAAAGCAGTTCTAGTGAATGAAATGATAACTGATCAGAAATTCGATGTTCTGTGTCTGACAGAAACCTGGATTAGGCCTAATGAATATGTAGCATTAAATGAAGCCACCCCTGCAGCCTACAATTATATACACAATCCGAGATTGTCTGGTAGAGGAGGAAGGGTCTGCATACTTTTCCAAAATACCTTAGTTATCAATCAGAAACACTATGATACTTTTACTTCTTTTAAGCTTCTTTAAACCAGTATAATTAATCCAGTTACAAAAAAGAATGCATTTTCTTTAATTAACATCTACAGACCACCAGGGCCCTATTTAGAATTTTTAAAAGAATTTAGTGATTTTGTCACAGACTTAGCAGTAAGTAATGATAAAGTGATTATAGTTGGAGACTTCAACATTCATTTCGAAAAATTGGATGATCCATTAAAAAAGGCATTCACATCAATTTCAGACTCAGTTGGTATTATTCAAAATATAACAGGACCTACTCATTACTGTAATCATACTCTGGATTTAGTTTTGACCCTGGGTGTGAGCATAGATAACCCGAATATTCGTTCTCAAACCTCCGCAATTTCAGATCATTACCTTATTTTATTTAATTTACATCTTACATCTTAGACCCAGTAGAACTAGACAAACTAACTGAAGGTTTAGAAAATAACTTTTGCTCCACCTTTGATGGTATAGCAACCCTTAAACACAAAATAGAGAGACAGAAAAAGCTCACACCGTGGTACAATGATCAAACTCGTACCTTAAAGCAGTTAGTACAAAATTTAGAGCGTAAATATTGGTCAGCTAAACTGGAAGTGTTTTACTCTGAGTGGAAAGACAGTCTTGTTAAATATAGAAAAGAACTTAATAAAACCCGCTCAGCGTATCTGGCATCACAGATTGAGATAAATAAAAATAATCCTAGAGTTCTCTTTAGTGTTATTTCCAAATTAACTAAAAACCAGGCAGGTACTGAACCTCAGATTCCAGCCATTCACGCCAGCAACGATTTTATCGACTTCTTCGATAGTAAAATTAAAAACAGGATATAATAAAATAAAACAGGGATAAAATAAAACAGATAAACAGCACATCCTCTCTGTCATCTGGTCTGGCTGATCTAGAACAAAACTCTGTTACCAAAGTAAGGTTGGAAGTCTTTAACCCACTTCCACAGCTAGAACTAGAGAAAATGATCTCCTCTTAAAACAGCACAACCTGCACACTTGATCCACAAAATTACTAAAACAGGTACTACCAGATATAATTAAACCTCTGTTAATGATAGTAAACTCATCCCTCACCCTAGGCCATGTACCCAAAGCCTTTAAAACAGCTGTAATTAAACCTCTGATCAAGAAACCTACTTTACTGTCTAACTATAGACCTATTTCAAACTTACCGTTTATTTCTAAGATTTTAGAAAAAGCTGTAGCCCAACAACTTTGCTCTGACCTGCAAAGAAACCAGATCTATGAAAAATTTCAATCTGGATTTAGGCCTTATCATAGCACTGAGACAGCTTTAGTTAGAATAACAAACAATCTACTTACGGCCGCCGACCAAGGCTGTGTTTCCCTACTGGTACTTCTCGATCTGAGCGCAGCCTTTGATACAATAGATCATACTATCCTTTTAGAAAGATTACAGAACATGGTTGGTGTAACTGGAACTGCATTATCATGGTTTAAATCATACTTAACTGATCGTTATCAGTTTGTGTCTTCCAGTTTTACTAGGGTAAGATATGGAATTCCACAAGGCTCTATTTTAGGACTGTTATTATTTACATTATATATGCTTCCACTGGGCAAAGTTACAAAACATGACATGAATTTTCATTGTTATGCGGATGACACGCAGCTCTTCATATCAGCCAAACCCGATGACAGAGTGAGAATAAAGAAACAGCAAGCTCTCCTACTAGGCCCAAAAGCTGCTAGAAATAAATGATCAGACTTATTGCTAAATCCGGCCGACTTCTCCGTCACACCTGGTTCAGCAGCTAAAAATCTTGGAGTTTTAATAGATTCAGATCTATCGATAAAGACTGCAGTAACTTAAATAAACTTCAGCTAGTTCAAAATGCTGCAGTCAGGGTCCTCACTAAAACCAGAAAATTTGAGCATATTAGTCCATTCCTGTCAGCACTGCACTGGCTGCCAGTCAAATTCCGCATTCTCCTGTTTTTCTATAAAGCCCTACACGTACTCGCTCCTGAGTATTTACGAGACCCCATCTCCTATTATGAACCACCGCAATTACTTAAATCCCAGGGTGCTGGTTTCTTAGTAGGCTCTAAACTTCAGAAGAGCTCTGCAGGGGAAAGAGCTTTCTCTTATAAAGTGCCTCAACTCTGGAATAATCTCCCCGAATATGTTTGGGACTTAGTTTAGCTTTTGGTAATGAATGTTTTCTCCCTTTAGATAAGGCTGCAGATTCAGGGGTTCATGGACAGAGGGTAAACTGAGATGGTCACCATTCTTTTTCCAACAGAGGACAAGAGCAAAAAAAAGCAAACTCGCTAGTTGATTTATGGATGATTGATCTCTCCTCCATTTCGTTCAATGCCACACGCAATTTCTGATAGTGGGCTGGTGGGACACATCTGTATGGCAACCTGAAGGGTCTTTCATCCACTAGGTGTATTCTGTGAACAGTAGCTCGTAGCGAATCACAAGCTTGCAGATATCCAATTTGCACTGTTCTGAGACGTCGCATGAATCAAGGTCAATGTTTTCCAAGCCATGATGTTTTAGTTCCTCATGCAACAAACTGAGGTTGTTTTGTGGGTGGAAAATCCTTTGACTGCAAGAAGGAATCTCAAATAAATTTTTATCTGTTTGAAAGTCTTCGAGTGCCAAACATGGGTAGACATCCACTACTTTAGCATTTTGTCTGAGTGTCACGGCTTGTCAGTAGGATTGATAATTTTCATTGGCACCCAACCATCACCCCAAAGTGGAGTAACAACCCGACCATCTAGGATGTTTCGTGGGGCAGAACGAGCACTCGTAGATTCCACCATGACTGTACTGCCTGAAAGCCCACGATTTTTTTCAGGGAGCTTACCCCACACTACATGCTCATGACCAGGGGACAAGGTAACTGCATGATGGAGCTTGACTGTTCCTACAATATCTGGAACGGCTTCTCCTCTCCAACGTTGCATGCCAGCTAGCATAGTCAAAAAGTCATCATCATCTGAATTTATGTCACGTTTCCGTGAAATTATCTCCCAATATCTGTCAGTTTCTTTAAGTCTGTAAACAATGTATTTGATCACATTTGTCCCCAAGATTAAATCATCCACTTGGCCAGGGACAACTAAGGTGGGCACAATAACATCGCATCCATCCGACAGTTAGTGTCAAATCACACACACTTTTGGGAAAAGCCCTTTGGCCTCCACAGCCAATGAGAACAATGTCAGGGTTGTTATCCACGGCACCATTCAAAGCACAGCAGTAATGAGCATGTCTGCAACTGCATCACTCAAAGTGCAGGCCATTGAGCCAGTATCAAGCATAGCACTTACTGTAAATTGTCCATTAATTACTACAGGAGTATAAAAGAGACTGTCTGAGTCAGAACGTGTAGTTCTGTACCACTATCTTAGATGTTTTAAGAACATTTGCACCAAAAGCAGAATACACACACTCAAGATCAGGAATTTCCATGAGGGTATTGTGATCAAAGCCTACACTTCCCCTCTCCGAATGCAGGCATTCTCATTTCCCGAAGAAGAGGTAGACTGGGTGCCCTCTGTGCTTATTGGGCAATTCTGTTTGGTGTGACCTGGTGCATAACATCTGAAACACAAACGTTCAGCTCTGCAGTGTATGCAACTTATCGTGGCAGACCTTGAACTTTGTTGAAAGCATTGTTGGGTGCATTATGGTACATTTGGCGAGGACGCTGCTCCCTAGTGGTTAAACCATCCAAAACTTTAGACAGCATATCAGTCATGCGATCCAAACTTGGATGGCTAGCTGGATCTAGAGCTTGTGAGGGTTCCACTGAGTGCTGCTTTAGGTTTTTCAGTTCCTGAGTTGAACCATGTAAAAACATTTACTATGATCACAAACAGCAGCATTGTTTTGTCTCATGTTAGAAGGTGGAGAAATTATCTGTGCTTTTTTTCTCTCTCTGGAACTCACCAATCTGTTCCTGCACCTCCTTAGCAGTCCACTGTCGAATGGGTTTGGTCTTAAACACATAGACAAGGCCTGGGTCAGGGCAGTTGCTACCTCATTACTAATGTCTTCCATGTGTTTGCCTTGTGTCTGCATTAAACATTCATCTGCAATGTCTGCAGCTTTGTTAACACGGACCCAATAATCTATGGGGCACTCATTTTGTTTTGGCAGTGTGCTGTAAAAATCTGCAAGTGGCATGCTCGTGTAAGACAGTGTGCTAAAGTTCTGTTTTAAAATGCCATAAATTATGCCAGGGTGGCAAGTGACATCTAGTGTTGGGTCACTGCGTAGAGCAATTTTGACAACGTCTCTAGCTCTGCCCCTGAGTCTACTCATAATTTCCTCTGCATGATCACTGTGTTGTACATTTCTCTTCCTTAAGTATACCTGTACTGTTTCCACCCACTCATTAATGTTGCATACATCTGACCCATCCCCTCTAAACATTAGCGGATTCTTTGTCAGTGTTCAAGATAACATTAACCCCTGAGAGGTTGAGAGATGTGTTGTCTACATCGGAAGCGCAGCACGAGGAATGATCTTTAACAGTGTGGGAATGATCATCAAACTTCCCCGAAGATAAGAGTCTGGCAGTGACAGTGTCACCAATGTGTTTTCCCAGCTCTTCAACCATTGTTCCTAATTCTCTAACTGCATTGTCAGAATCTCTATCATTGAAAGCAAGAATATACTGTAAACAAAACGGTTTATGAATATGAAATTTACTGTTGACAAGAATTAAACTGTAATATCTTATACATTTGCAACTGTTTATTTTACGGTGAAATACTGGCAGCTGTGGTTGCCAGAATTTTACTGTAAAATAAACGGTTGCCATGTAGAAGATATTACAGTACAATTCTTGGCAACCGTTTATTTTACGGTGAAATTCTGGCAACCACAGCTGCCAGTATTTTACCGTAAATTTTACATTTTTTTCTCAGTGATTATACAGTAATATGCTGTTTTTAATATTACAATCTATTACCATTGCCATGTCAGTTTTTTAATTTATGGTAATTCAATGTTTATTCTACAACAATAAGCTAGTTCTTGCTTTACGGTTGCCATTTCACAGTTTTTCACTGTAATTTTCACGGACATTTTTTACAGTATTCAATGGTGAAAAGAATATTATTCATGACAAATAAATGTAGAAATTACAGTTTTAGCCGTTATCCAAATAATATGGAAATTTATTAATGGCTTGTGTATTTAACAGTAAAAAAAAATATTAATCACAAAAAATGAATGTAGAAATTACGGTTTTGCTTGTTTAATAAAAATACGGAAATGTAATACTGGCTTGTATATTTTACAGTAAAAACATGTATTATTCACAAAAAATGAATGTAGAAATTACGGTTTTGGCTGTTATCTAAATAATACGGAAATGTAATAATGGCTTGTATATTTAACAAAGAAAAAATGTATTATTCACAAAAAAATAATGTAGAAATTACGGTTTTACCAAAAAATTTCTGTTATAAACACAGTGCAAGAGAATTTTACGTTGAAATAATGTATTTTTTTCCAGAGAAAATGTGTAAAAATTAGTGTATTGGATGATATATGAATTTACGGTATTTTGTTGTTACCGAAACAGTATTTAGCCTTTTTAGCGTTTACAGTCTTTTACTGTCATGGTTTGACAGTTTTTCACCGTAAATTCTATGGACATTTTTTACAGTGTAGAAGCAAGCACTAGCAACAGCACCTTACACCAATTTACAAACTCCAAAAGCAAGCAAGCTCCCCACAACAGGTGAAGAACAATTGGCTAAGGATATGATGATTACACGTCTAGCTTACTGGGTATAGATAATTATGTTTGTGGTAACTACATGTGTTTCTGTGAAATGACTTTTAGGTGGTACTTGGGAGGTTTTAGTTTGGTCATTGGTGGTACATGGCCTGAGAAGAACTGGGTTGAGTACTAAGGGATGGAGTATAGGGTGGATTATCGGGTGGAGTATCAGGTGGACATGGAAGCCCATTCCTGCCACCTAAAAAAATAAAAATAATCCAGCACATTTTTTATTATTAAGTAAACTGTTATCTCAATATTTTAAGATAGTAATTCATTATTTTAAGCTAGAAAGTCATTATTTTGACATACTATCTCAATATTTTGAGATACTAAGTCATTATTTTGAGATACTAGTTGACTGTACAGAAACAGAAGCTCTAAAGGAGAACAAAGATTTGGCTAAAAAAACAGTGAATCAATTGGCATATTTAACAAATAAACTCTTATACAGCTGATTATTAATATACAAGCCGCTGAAACTACAGCACGCCTTGGAACTGCAGATCTATAACGGCTGGTCTAGAACTGCAGTTGGCTGTCGTTACATTCCAAGCTGCTAGGTGGCGCACAGTGATGATAGTAACGGCGTTGAAATAAATGGAGTTACTAACGCCATTACTTTTTTCAGTAAGAGTAATCTAACTAATTACTCTGACTGTAACTATAACACAGTTACCATTTCCGACACCCCGTTACTGCACGTTATTTTAGCAGCTGAATGAACATTTTTTAACTTCGCGCATACAGACAAAGGGCTCTATCTACACCCCGCAAGGCGTGTAGCGTGGCGCGTTGCCACCCGCGTCAACAGTCTATTTCTACGCCTTGCAGCGTCCTTAACATAGCGTTGGACTTTTGGAATATATTAACGCTGATGGGAGTGGTGGTCTGGTATGTGTGTTGAGGTAAATTTCTGGCATGTTTCTATCTTGGCAGCGGAAAAAAGCTTTGCGCGATTGATCATCCTGCTCTCCAAAATACCCCATACCATCACTTCTTTATCAGAGAAAAATAAACCTCACCCACAGCCTTCAGCAGTCAACTATAAAATAAAATATACTTTAAAATCTGCACAGTAACTATACATTATTATTAGTTATATTTATTTCTGTCAGTTATAAGGATTTATATTTATGTTTAGTACACAGGCTAAATAACTGTAACTTAATATAGCAGACAGGCAATCTGCTGTTTAAGAATTTCAACAGATGCTTATTCTCACTCAAAAGCTGGAGTTTTTGAGGAAAATTAAAAGAGAAAAGAACTTTGACTGAACATAAATTTATTTTAGTTAACTTTGCTATTATTTAACCGAATTTCACTTTTATATCTGAAAAAGAAAGCGCATTGTCACCCTGGAGTCTGGTGCTGCCCGTCAATTATATAAAACTTAAAACATTTGAAAAACACAGAAATATACAGCTATATGTTAGCATTCGTTTCTTATCACCAGGACAAATTTATTAAAATATTAAATATATTAATTAATTAATTAAAATCTCGTCCAGCGCTCTAAAATGTTGCAGGCACGCAAAGTGGTGCTTGGCGCAGCGCGCGCGGCATTGCGCGCAGAATAACCTCTGTCTTCTAAATAAAAAAGTTTTAATGTCGGACAAGTTTAGTTAAATTCATGTTATTAAACTCACTAAAACCAACAAATGTACTGTTAATTAATCAAGAGAAATCAGGCAAAATGCGCTGCGCCTCAGTTCAGTTAAATAAAAATAAGTAAGGACCTGTAAGTTAATCAAATATTGTCAAATATTAAGGATAGGTTGAGGTTTTGGTGAGCTGTTTTCATGATTTGAAACTGAAACTAACTTTTATTCTGCGCAAAAAGCCTGTGATTGTTGTTTTTGTCCATTCTTTTGTTTTGTTTATATATACATTTTTCCTTTGAGCGTGGTTTGGTTTGTTTAATTTTTATCCCCAGAAGCGTATTTGTTTTTTCCGGGTTTTTTTTTTCAGTATTACAAGTCTTAGTAATTTTATTTAGTCGTGTGGAGTTTTTCGTTTCTTTTTTTTTTTATTATTGGTTAGATTATATTTTTGTCAACATTTTGGGTTTATTTTAGTTTGTTATTTTTTTTTTTATAATAATAGTAATTACATAAAATATTTTCTTTTGTTTATTTTTTTTACGGGGCGAAGTAACCCAATAGTTACTTTTAATGGTAACTAGTTACTTTTATAGTGGAGTAACTCCGTTAGTAACTCAGTTATTTTTGGGAGAAGTAACTAGTAACTATAACTAATTACTTTTTCAAAGTAACGTGCCCAACACTGGTGGCGCATGTCTATAACTACAGCTCGTCTAGAACTGCAGGTCTAAAACTGCGGTTGGCTCTCCGGATATGCAACTGGATGATGTAGTTACTGGAGGAAAAAAAAACTTTTTTTTTTTTAGTTAAAATATTGAAATATTTTAATTAAAGCAGTTTTATTAAAAATAATAAAAATGTGCTGGATTATTGAAATTTTTTTTAGGTGGCGGGAATGGGTTTCCATAGGTGGAGAATCGAGTCAACTATGGGGTAGAGTATTTGGTGGATTACCGTGGT
Organism: Astyanax mexicanus; assembly: GCF_023375975.1. NCBI lineage: Eukaryota > Metazoa > Chordata > Actinopteri > Characiformes > Acestrorhamphidae > Astyanax > Astyanax mexicanus. Next base: position 14,114,141 of record NC_064427.1, on the reverse strand, counting down.
ATGGGGTGGATTATCGGAATCTGGGTTAGTGTGGGATGTAGTGGACTGTTCTGTTTAAAAATTTAAATGTGCTGTAGAAATTAAGTATAATGTAGGACAGCTTCATTTGTTGCAGACATTTAAAAGTCTCTGCATTAATTTCTGTCTTCATATAAAACTGTGATTGTTTTATGAAAAAACTGGACTTATAGACATGGGCGTGGTAGTGGGGGGTAAAGTGGACCTGACTACCCAGGGCCCGAGCAGGGGTGCAACTACATACTTTTACATACTTAAAATATTTTCTAGATGCACAATATCAGTTATTTAATACAAAAAACAGCGTTGGCAACCCCTGTTGTATAACTTATTCGTTTTATGATTCACCATCTACTTACTTACTTGTTATGATCGATTGTATTGTAAATACAGCACCTGTCCTGCAGATGCGTCACGACGAAAAAAAAAACATGCCTGATTAGTGCTGTGCTTCTGTTTTTAAATGTGTATTATCGGGTATGTAAAAATCCGGGGCTCAGCCCATATTAGTTTATTAGCTGATAAGTTGGATCCAGTGGAAAACATACAATTTTAGGGCAGAGACCAGGGTTAAAAAACTCCTTTAAACTAAGTATAGAACTAAATTCTGGCTATCCACAACATCCAGCTTCTAGCTAACTGGTTAGCTAGATACATTTTTGTTAAATATAACTTACAGTAATCCTGCAATCCTAAATTAATAAAAACACAGTATTCATTTGAAAATGAAATAGCTATTGGGTGCTCAGGTACATTCTAAACCTTGATCTGTGTTCTGATTCAGAGACGTGTCTTTTTAACCAGAAATCAGAAACATATCATCGCAGTTTACATGGTTAATTCAGTTACCTTTCTTTTAGAAAAATCGCCATATTTTCAGACATGTTTTAACGTCAGCGCTAATATCCAGTGCAAGACCTCAAAACCCCTTAAAAATCCTCCTCAGAGAGGCGGTGGGGGGGCTGGGGCGGGGCTTCCCTACTAGCCCACAGCGCTCCGCAAAACCAGCAAGCTGATTGGTTTCTCCTGAAAGGCGGAACTTTATCCGTGAACTTGCTCTGTGATTCGCCTTACTAATAATCAGTGTTGGGCACGTTACTTTGAAAAAGTAATTAGTTATAGTTACTCGTTACTTCTCCAAAAAAGTAACTGAGTTACTAACGGAGTTACTCCACTATAAAAGTAACTAGTTACCAGTAAAAGTAACTATTGCGTTACTTGCCCCGAAAAAAAAATCAACTAAAGAAAATAAATTATGTAATTACTATTATTATTACAAAAATAACAAATGAAAATAAACCCAAAATGTTGACAAAAATATAATCTAACGAATTTTAAAAAATAAGAAACGAAAAACTCCACACGACCAAAGAAAATTACTAAGACTTGTAATTAAAATGACCCTGTGACTGAATTTCCTTCCACATGCATTGTACAAAATCTCCATCCCCTAAAGTAAATGTTTCAGCTATCTGTGCACAGCGGTATTGATGTTGCCCCCACAATCTGTAGCGCACATGCTCTGACCTCCAGTATTCTGCAGACTTTGAACCTTTGCCTCAAGCAGACCAAAAATGGGTCTAAATTAATAGTCATTTTGTTGGCAGTAGTTTCTGACAAACATGTCAGCGAGTTTCATGTGCTTTCTCAGCTTTGTCAACCTGCCTAAGGTCATGGCCTGATTATTCTGGTGTTACACCTTTTTATCAAAAGGTCTTGACACCATCATTCAATGTGCATTTAGACCACTCGCCCTGTCAGCAGCAACTTTTTTATAGATAGCTGTGATAAATTTTTTAGCTTAAGCAGCTTCATGTGCTAAGCCCCTGATAAGGTAGTTGGTCTTCCTGAGCATCTTAACCACTCTAGTGGTCTGTAGGCATGAAATAATACCTTAGTTACGCATGTAACAGTGACTCTATGATCTCTCTCTATGCAAGAGGGTATCAAGAAAACAAGTGATGTATGCAACCCCCTTTCTGTCTCAAATATGCTAAACAACAGGATTACATCCACTACCTAATGGCTCTGGCAGTCATCTGCTACAGTTGCATGTGTAACTAGCGATTTTTCAAAGAAATGATTAAAGGCCTCTCAGACTTGAGGCCCACTGAGCAGCCTACCAACCTTAAGTAATGTAAATAGTTATATTGAGTCAAACTTGGTTTTGATCCCAGAGTCTGACCACAGCTTCATACCAACTGCAATTGTATCTTTAAACAAGACACCACTGTGGAACTGGTCTCAAAGTTGGTTGGACAAACAAAAACGTAAGACCTTTACACTGCACAGTGACAATGCTTCTCACAGGTTCTGTTCTTGGGCCAGCCAGTGCATTCTTATCGACAACCAGTTATCGACTGTAAAACGATAATGTACTATGCACAGTAATGACCGCATGTAATGCAGTAATGAGTATGGTTCCTCTAATTACAACCTTTTATTGCACATAACCAAGCTCAAAACTGTGATTCAGCACCGGTCACCCTGGTCACTGGCCTTATTCTTGTTTAAAATTTTGAATAAAACATTACAATTAAAACAAGGTTTTAAGTTGCCTCATAAACAATGTTGTGCTAAGCAGTGACATGTAGGCTTAATGATACATATTAAATCATTTTAAATCTGCTAATATTTGTCTATTTTATGTCCATCCAGCAGTCAGCATTAATATAAAAAAAATATTAAATATAAAAATATAAAAATATTATTTTAAATGTATTAATTTAATAGCACATAATTAGTCAGAAATAAAATAATTTAAGAAAAAAATCATTAAATCAAACCGTTTTTATTCTTGATTTGAAAAAATCTGGGGGGGGTCAGCTTGTTGCACACAAAAATCTTTAGGAAAATAGATTTAAGATTCTTTGGTTTCTTCTGTAGGTAATACAAAAGCTGTATGCACAACACTTGAAAAGTTACTAGAAAAATAACAAACATTCAGGCTATGTTCTGAAATTATTTCATCATACTTAAATGGAATTGTTAATATAATAAGCTTTTGATTGCAAACTGATATGCATACATTTGCTGATGATGGCAGTCATTTATAAACATCTATGTATCTCGATACATAAAGCTTCCCAACTTCCGAGCACAAATTATTTGTAAGAAAGACATATAGCATTAATAATAACATTCCATGTAAGCAAGGCACCTGGACCATTTGGTTTAACTTCTTGACATTTCCAGGAATTCCCACTGACCTCTAAACAAACTCAAGTTAAAAAGGAAACATGTGCACAGTTTGGGTGGGGAGTTGCTTTGTGTTGGTTATTAGACATGGTGTCTCTTCTATAGGAGACAACTTTATCCTCTCTGCAAATTTACCAGATATGATGGAAAAAAGATTCGTCATAATGTAATGTAATAAAACTGCAGCTACAAAAAATAGATAATTTAGCTAGGTCCAGTACTACAATCAATTGTTGAAAAAAATACTATTGCTTTCTCCAGTCCAAGTTTAAAATCACAGCCATTTTATAAACATGCTTTCCAAAACATAGGAAGTATTGCGATTGGAGTTCCGAATCCATTTTTTAGACAGCAGGGCCGGTAAAGCGGTTAAAGTAAGACCTATTTATCAATTAAAGGGTCTTAAGAATGCATGTCTGTTGTGCTGTTTGCTATAAGTAAGATGCCGGTTATCCCAGAGCTGTGTAAGTAAGGAGGTATGCTGTCAGTAGAGTTGCAGGTAAGGTGAGGTTGCCCCATCTTTCCACTTGTGGACCTTATCTGTAATGATGGTGCGACATAGAGGGCAAGTCTTTTCCAGATTGAACCACTGTGTGATGCACTCCTCACAGAAAATGTGCTGTTAAAAACAAAAAACAAACAAAACACAATGTTGCCATTATTTCTCAACAGATGCTTTCTAAACACATGACTAGATCTTTGGATCAAGATGTTTCAGCTGACACTAAACAAATTCAATCAGTTTATCAGTAAAGGCACCATATGTTTAAGACATATGGTTTCACAGGTGTCTGTAATTACCAAGGTGTTATATTAATGAAGGAATGGAAGAGCTTAGGTCTTCATCTTCAGAGTCTACCTCTGTTGTCTGCCAAAGCTTAACAAAATCAACAACAGTCAGTAATAGGGGTGTGACGAGACACTAATATCACAAACGAGACGAGACACGATAATGGGTTCACGAGAACGAGACAAGATTTAAAACTAAAATTTTAAACAAAACGTCAAAAATGAACATTTTTATTTTATTTTACTAAATAATATAACGCAAACATAACAGACTGGTTTCTCTCACACATTGATTTTATAAGAAATAGAAATAAGAATAAGAATAAAAAATACAAATAAAACGTTCTAGGTCTTACATGGTGCAAACAATAAGTGCAAACCACAACCAGTCATATTAAGTCTATGGTTTGTGTTTTTTTTCTCCTAAATCTCTTGTAATTTAACTATGCAGAACCTTATTAAGACTCTGCTTAAAGTGCAAACAGAGACAGAACATTTTTTTAATACAGTACAGAGCTAAGGGATTAGTACAACTGCCTATGAAACAGTCACGTGTAGGATTTACTTACAGTATACGTGTATATATATATATATATATATATATATATATATATATATATATATATATATATATATACACACATATATATACATATGTATATATATGTGTATATATATATATATATATATGTGCAGTGTTTAAGAGACCCCTCCCCCGGCAGATTTCTCTCCACCCCCTCTCTTTGAGCATAACGCGCCACCTGATTGACGGACAGATTTTATTCACGTGCGCATTATAATGCAGCAGTCAAAGGCAGAGGGTTTTAATGCGGCTTTAAAACAAATATAATCTTCTGGCTTCAGACCTAAACGAGGATTACTGGCGACTGGATTGATGATCTAACTTTTACTGATATGTGAAGCGAGCAGTCTGAGGTGAGGTGAGGTGTGTGTGTGTGTGTGTGTGTGTGTGTGTGTGTGTGTGTGTGTGTGTGTGCTGAAGTAACTTATAGACCTGTAAAAAACGCTGCAGTGAAACAGTCTAACGCACTCTTTCGATTCTAAATCAGGAACCGTGCATCCTATAAGAAATACAGCTAAATATGCTAGATAACTGATATTTGAATATTTAAATTGGCATATTGGGTGTCTATATTGAACCTATAATTATTCATAAACACAGCTAGATATTAATTATGATATTTTTCTGGCCCGCCGGTGAGCCAGGGCGCGTTAAGAGTTTAAGACTGTTACTCAGGCAAGTATTAAGTATTAAGATGGTTGTTTATGTAGCTGGCTCGTGTATTTAGATCTGTATTGTGTACACTGATATAGACGGCAGTAATCCTGCTCCATAGCGTTAGCGTTCGGCTCGGTTAGCAGGTTAGTCAGGTTTGGTTGTTTACTGTTTGCTGTTTGAGCAGAAAGGCACATTGCTGCTGCACTACCAGCACTTTGCTATGCTGCTCCGTTTTGTCTGTACGTTCTGCCCACGCTGTTTATCCCGCTATTTTTTACTCCCGCGTTCCAAACCCGGAAATGGTATTGGCCGATACCCATTGCCGATACAGATACTGTGTGTAAGTGCCAGTATCGGTGCCGATACCAATACAGTAACCCTAATCTTAACTAACACCACTAACCTCACAACTTCTCAGCTCAGTAAAGGTGCTTCTTTACCAAATGCTGAGCCAAGTTGCTCGTGTTCCTTCCTTTGCACTAGAGAGATTTTAAACACTGTTTGTAAAATGGGTTAGTTGTGTTGGTTTGGTTCCTGTCATCAAAGATATAAGCAAAATATGCCCACACTTTACTCCATGAGCTGTTTTGTCCACAATTGCAGACAAGAGAGGTCGCATTTTATCTTAGCCATTGCCATTCTACGTACGTTGGTGCTCGTGTATGTGTGTCACTCAACTAATCAAATTAGTACAATTAGTTTACACATTTTTTGTGAAACTAACTGGCTTTGGTTTGCTTATTCTACTGTAGTCTCCATCATTCTGACCTTAAAGCCTACTGTGGACAGTCGTCATTGACATTAGATTTTGGTAAGGCTAAGACTGTTTCCTGCTGTTTTAGGTTTATAATAGTTGACACACAGTTCTGATCCTCATGTTGATAATCCGAAAAAAAAGATGACAAACGTTATAAATAAAGATTAGGTGCAGACAAAGCTTATACCTGCATTAACAGAGCAATTAAACATAATTGTAATTGTACTCATAATTTAGGTATCAGCTTAGCACACATCAAGTTTGCTACCAGAGGTAAAAAGGTCAGAAAGACTGTAAGCTCACTTGACACAGGAGGACCCGAGGCTGCTTAAAGTCAGACTGACAGATAGGGCAGGTATCTCCAGCCTCTGTGCACTGAGACAGAGTGGCAGGGCCCCCATTTACCTACAGAGAAAGCAAAAATCAGGAAACATGAGAGACATAATTGATCCTAGATTTTGTGTAGATGGGCAGAGTAAAAGGCTGATCATAAAACATGTAAGAAAAAAAAAATCCAACAATCAAATCAAACATGTTTTACACTTTGAATTACATAGCATACATTACTAATATACTATACTAAACACAATACTAGGATGTGTTAAACTGCAGTTTTGAAGATATACCTCACAACTGAGAAAGGTTCGGACTGTTTTCTTCAGAGATCCCCACTGACCATAAAGTCCCAAAAGCTGAAGCGAAACAGATTAGCAACTTAAACACAATCATAAACAACAGCATTACATTAAAATGAAGATATCTAAAGGGTAAATGTCAATTGTACATAATTCATTATTACTTACTTATGAGTACACACTGCGTTTCAAATTATTTTGCAAATTGGATTTAAGTGTCATACAGATAATTTTTTTTTGTTTCTCAATTAAACTCATGGATGGTATTGTGTCTCAAGGCTCTTTGAATGACTGAAATCAATCTCAGACCCCTATGATAATTAGTTTGCCAGGTGAGCCCAATTAAAGGAAAATTACTTGCTTGCTTACTTGCTTAATACATGTAAGGATGCTAAATATACAGTCGCTCTCTAGAACAACTGTGGCCTTCAGCCTGAAGCTGATGTCGCCAGACGATGCCCAACCTTCTTTGGATGTTTCGACCCTTAACCACTACACCCACCAGTCGGCGGGTCAGCAGTGGTGGCCAGGTCAGGCCAGGCTTCCATCTTCATGTTCCTTGAAGAAAGTTGGGTCTAATCTTCCTTGAAGAAAATGACTGCTCCCCTGCCCTGATGAACTGCAACCTTGGTGCTTTTGGCTTGTGGTGTTTTTTCCCTAGCCTGCTCCAAGATGTCTGCGATCACTCTGAGGACCTGGTCATGCTGCCACCTATATCTCCTCTGCGTCAGAGCTGTTTGACACCCAGCCAAGATGTGGGAAAGTGTACCCGTCTTCCCACACAGCTTGCATAGTGGATCCACCCTCAGTCCCCACCTAGCAAGGTTCACTGGTGATGGAGTGTGTCATAAACAGACCTCAAGAGAAAACTTATAGAGAATGGCTCCAGCCTCCAGAGTTCGGTCCATGAGACCCTCCTTTTAGGGAGGTCCCATTTGGTCCATGTTTCCTGGGTTGCTTGTCCGACAGCTTTCGCCTTCCGTTTCTCCTCTACTTGATGACGCACTTCAGCCTGGAAAAGCTCTCTCCTATGCTGCACACTTGCCTTCCCCCACTGGATGAACCGGGAAGTTCCTAATCCCTGCCGCCCTGTGCAGATATTGCCAATATTGCCAATGTTGCCAATGTCCCTTAGCTCCAAAGAACTTTCAGCCTGACTGCAACCTCTGCTGCCCACTTATGGCCTGTTCTTGTTGTTACCCCAGCGTTTCGGACTGGTTCATCTCTAGAGTTTAGGAGGATCATTGCCACTCTGCACTTGGCCACCTTAAACTCCTCAACCACAGATGAAAGTGGAAGCTGAAGCTGCCCTGACCGGATATACAGCCCCACTGCTGTAAAACTGGGTGGGATACCGAGCCAACGCCTCAGATGTTTATTCACTCTTTTCTCCATGCCCTCCACAGTAGTCATAGGAATCTCATAGACTGTAAGTAACCACTTCAGCCTTGGTAGAAGCCCATGCTGATAAATCCAAGACTTAAATTTGCCTGGTAGTCCCGATACCTCCTCAGCCACTCATCTGCCTGTTTTTCAGTGCTGGAGATGTTATTCCTATCACTGAGGGTGTCATCACACCACTTTCCTAGGCATTTGATGGGATTCTCTTGGATTGTTGGGCTCTCTTCACCTTGGATCTGAAGTCTGACTGCATTAGTCAATATCCCCCTCCTTATAACCATACTCCGACTTCCTGGGCTTGAAGGTCATCCTAGCCCACAATGCCACGGCACCAAGGATTTTCAGGATCCACCTTGCCTGCACATGAGTATTTGTTGTTATTGTAAGGTCATCCATGAATCCTGTCAGTGGGGGTTGCCTGGCCCCTGCTGCTGTCACTGGTCCCTTTGCCTCCACTGCTGCTGCTGTAATAAGGAGATTCATCCGCATGATGAACAGGATGGGGGAGACCTTGCATCCTGTTACAAGGGGGTGTGACACTGGTGACCTTTGGGTGGCTGCCCAGATCTTCGTATCTGCGGGAGTCACAGTGGGTTGATCTAATGACTTCCTCAACCTCCTCTTTGCAGCTGCTCAATGCTCCTGATCTAGCTTCCCCTAACAGAGTCTTGGTAAACCTGTAGGGGTCTTTGATGAACCGAGACCTCTTGACTTATCTCTCCTTCCTATGTTTTCGTGTCTGCTCCGCCCTCCTCAGCCTGCACAGCAGGTCTCGGAGTCCAGATGTAAGGCTTTTAATCCCCTCTTTTTTTCCTGTGCAGCACTCCTAAACTTCCTGAAGAGGATCTTTAACTCTTTCCTCAAGCTCTTTATCTCCTTCTCTCTCCGATTGAGCCCAACTCCTTTGGGCTGATGGTCTTCCTGTCCTCAATACCAAACCGCTCCCTGGCCATGTTATATGTAATTGCCGTCATTGTCTCGATTTGGTCCTGGCTTGATGTATCTTAAGCTCTTTGATGTTCTTGCATCTCTTGCCACATTGGCATTGGATTTCTGGTGCCAACCCTGTTAATGTAGTTTGGGTGAGCCTTCTCATTAGCCGTCTGTCAGTCCTAGTCATAACCATTGGGTCTGTCTGGGTGAGTCTCTCATCCTCCCCCCCTCTCGGGAGACTCTGGCGGTATTGATCTGTTTGGTTCTCTGTAACTTGCTTTGGTTGCCCTCTTGCGAAGGATGTTCTACATTATCAAGCAGGCCACAGGTTTCAAGCAACATGGAAAAGAAAAAGGATCTCTCTCCTGCCGAAAAGCTTCAAATAGTGCAATGCCTTGGACAAGGTATGAAAGCATTAGATATTTCACGAAAACTTAAGTGTGGTCATCGTACTGTGAAGAGATTTGTGGCTCATTCAAAGCACTGACAGATTTGTGCAGATAAAGGCAAAATGAAGAAGGTTTCTGGATGGTCCAGATGGATGGAGTAGTGGATGATTGGTGGATGGCCACCATGCCCCAACAATGCTGCGACATCAGCAAGGAGGAGGTGAAGTCATGTTTTGGGTCAAAATCATGGGGAGAAAAGGTGGTAGCCCCTTTAGGGTCTAACCACTTTCTTCCATGGTACAAAAAGAAGAACTGTGCCTCAAAATCACCTTCATGCATGACTATGCACCATCTAATGCTACAAAGAATACATCTGTGTCATTGACAGCTATGGGTATAAAAGGTGACACAGCAGCTCTGGGAGTCTATTTTGACATCCTGCAAAAAAATTCAAGCAGAAACTCTCCAAAAATTATACGTTCAATGGATGCAAGAATTGTGAAGGTGATATCAAAGAAGGGTTTCTATGAAACTTGGCCTGTTAGGATGTTTTTGATTAAAATTTCAGTGAATGTGACCTCCAAATGCTGCAAATTTAACAAATGACCATTTTCAGTTCTTTACAACCTATAAAATGTTCGGAAACTCCTCTGCGCATAATAATTTTGAACAGTGCATTTTGAGTTTTTTTTTTTTTTTTTGAAGAATATACTGTTATCATTGGGAGGTTAGTTCAATAAAATTAGATTTATACTCTAACAGGTAATGACTTAACATCTTGACTGTCATTTGCATCAACCATTTAGGAAAATGAGGGGAAAATATCATTTGCATAATAATTCGGAAGGCAGTGTAAGAACAGGTATATTATTTATTAATCATTTTTTTTGTTTGCTAAGGTGGCTCTAAATTGGGGTTCCTGTATTCTCTAAAGCAGAGGTGTCCAAACTACGACCCACGGGCTATTTGCGGTCTGTTTCCTTTTTTGGAGCAGCCCACCAGGTATTTTAGAAATAGAATGAAAGTTGGAACGCTGTTAAGCAGCTTTTTATAATGTTAGATTAAAAGTTTAAATGCTAGGTGTCAGAAAACGGGCCAAAGAGTTTAAAAGCGTCGAAAGTGCTTAATTGTAGTACAGAAAACAGGCCAAAGAGTCTAAAAGCAGCAAGAGTGCGCAGTTGTAGCGCAGAAAACGGGCCAATGAGTCTAAAAGCGTAGAGTGTGCTCAGTTGTAGTGCAGAAAACGGGCCAATGGGCCTAAAAGCGGCGAGTGCGCTCAGCTGTAGTGCAGAAAACGGGCCAATGAGTCTAAAAACAGCAAGAGTGCTTTGTTGTAGCGCAGAAAATGTGCCAAATAGTCTAAAAACATAAATATAGTTTGAGTCTGTGGCCCGTGACTGCGCATATATTTCTCCTTCTGGCCCCCAACAAAAAAAAGTTTGGACACCCCTGCTCTAAAGTCTTACCTTCAGAATAAGGTAGAGCAGCGCTAGCAGAACACCCAGGGTCAAGTCCACAGAACTGCCCACTTGCCGATAGCTGACCAGATACCGAAACCAAGGAGGCACAGGTACAATCACTTGATATACCTGACTAACCTCTTCTATCATCATATACCACTGACCCTAGCAACAACAGAGAGAAGAAAAAAAAAAATCACACATTCATTCACCTTAAGAGATCCTAAAATAAATCAAAGGGTGAGGTCTATTGGAGGTCTTACCCGTCTTCTGTGTACCATAACAGGGGAGGGAAGAAGAAGAATAAGGCACTTGAATCCCATGAAGACAAACTTTACAGTAAAACTGGTAACTCCAACAGCCCACAAAACCTCCCAGAAATCCAGCTGTTCAACTTGGGGGTTGACGAGGATGAGGCTAAGAGTGGTAAAAACAATGTGGCCAAATTATACAATCTGAAATACAACATAACATTCAACCATTTTGGATGAAGTACAGTTTCACAAATTAATAACAATGTGTATTTTTCCAAAACAAAACAATATTAAGAAGAATTTGCAAACCAATAGTAAAGTGACTCCGCCTGAAATGCGTAGTAGAAAAGCAGGGAGGAGGCTATCAGGAAGGAGAGAAGCCAGAGACACTGTAGCTTTGACTGTCGGTCCTTAAGGAAACAAGAGATTATTCAAATTAACACCTTTATATTAAGTACATCAGCTATGACTTAAATAGTAGGACCTTTATTTTTTTTTTAGAATTTCATTTGTATACTGTAGTATATTTACAGACTTTTAATTAAAACTAGCCACAACCCTGCATGTTCACAGAAAAATTAGTAGATCAACTACAACTGTGTCTGTTTATGGCAGTGTTAATGAGCTGTGACAGTCTTAATCTGAAATCTGTTTGTATAAATTAATTTGAGGAATAATCAATGCTAATAGAAGAGAGGTTAGTTCATCCACTCTTTACCAGAAACAGGCCATAATCTGAATAATAAAGCACTTTTTACATAATTTGGTTTAAATAAAACTAAACCAGTTTTAATAACTAAAATGTCACAGTAGGGAACCATTTCTGTTACACTGAATAAAAATGTTTGTTTAAATCTGTGATTAACTTTAAAATTTAGCTATAATTTTTTAAAGATATAACTATAATTGAAGTAGAAAATAAGGGCAGATGATGGAGAGAAGCTGAGGAGGAGAGTGGGGAAAAAAACAGAAAGCCGAACGAAATTAACTGTAATAATCCCACTGAAGTCATTTTTGTATTTGTATTGTTCATTATTATATTACTCATATATTTGTATATAAGTCATTATTGTATTATTGTAAATAAAATGTGTGACTGCGTAAACTTGCACAAAACTGACTGGTAAATTTTCTTTTACATGAGGTTAAATAACATAGGTAAGGTTTTATTTAGACTAGTAAATATTTTCAGACATGTTTTAAAGTAAAATGGATCAGTATCATCTGGTTTCATTGATTTAAACTTTGTTTAGCAGGTAAAATATTATCTACAAATCAAATGTGTTAGCTTCTTTGTCAACACTGACAGTAAAAGACAGATGTATGATCATTATGGAAAAAATACAAGGAAATTATATTTCAAACAAGAGGATTTTTCTAGAGTTAAACTCAAAAAGGCTATACATCGCAGAAAAGGGTAAAGCAGGAATTAATGGATAAGTTGGGATTTGTCTCTGTGAAAACCTATACCTTAAAATAAACAATAATATAAACAAATAGTTATTGCTTGTAAATCATCATACAGTATGCTTTTGTGGATATAAACAATTTATTCTGAACAGTTTTTGGTTTATATTTAAGCAAAATATATTAATTGCGAGATTAATTCCCTGAATATCAGAGATTTTTAGCAACAGCTGAAATCCATGCATTTCCACTGAATTAATTTTGCATTCTGTTTCCCTATCCTACCCATTCGTTCGTGCTTTTCAGATTTATCGTGACTTAATGTCAAGATGTTGGCGCCCGGAGAACTAGCTGAAGGTACTGTGTGTATAAACGAATGTGAAAGAGTTTACGGCTAATCTAATCAAGCATTGATTCCAAATAGGTACATGGGTACTGTTTGGGTATGTGATTTCACACCAAGTTTGTCTTCAATGGCTGTTTCCTTACAGTTTTTTTTTATTGTTTTTTTTTTTTATTGGGCAAAAATTTAAATAAAATAACACAAAATGTACAGTGGTGCGAAAAAATATTTGCCCCTTATAAATGTATTTTATTTTTGTCATACTTACATTTTTCAGATTATCAAACAAACTTTAATATTAGGCAAATATTACCTGTGTAAATATAAAAATCACTTTTTAGATGAAGATTTTATTTATTAAGGGAAAAAACTATTCAAACCAATCTAGCCCTTTGTGAAAAAGTGTTTGGAGGAACAGTTTTTGGAAAGCTGATTGCAATTTTACTAATCACATCCATGCCTGATTACTGCCATACCTGTATAATCAAGAATTCCCTTAAACAGAACCTGTTTGACATCATAAAGCGGCTAAAAGATCTCAAAAAGCAACACTACACTGTGATATGAAGAAATTCAAAAGCAGATGAAGAAACAAAGTCATTGATCATCTTAAGAAAAACTTCATTTCTAAAGCTTTGGAACTTCAGTGAACCACAGTTAGAGCTAATATTCACAAATAGAAAAAAACATGGAACACTGGTCAACCTTTCCAAGAGTAGCTGGCCGATAAAAATTTTCCAAAGGGGCATATACAACTCATCCAGGAGGCGACAAAAGAATCTAGAGCAACATTTAAATAAATCTCACTTGCCTCAGTTAAGGTCAGTGTTAATGATTCAATAATAAGAAAGAGACTGGTCTAAAATGGTCTCCATGGGAGAGTTCCATTTCATAAACCACTGCTGACCAAAAAGAACACAACAGCCCTTCTCACATTGGCCAATGTCCCTACGTAAATATTTCTTAACTTAAATGACAAAAGAGGAACTTTTAAAAGGTGTGTGTCCTGCAACATCTGGCATAAAACTAACACATACTTTCAAAAAAAGAACATCATACTGAACGTAAAACATGGTGATGGGAGTGCAATGGTCTGGAGCTGCTTTGCTTTCTGCTTTAGGGCCTGGACAACTTTAATAGATAGAAGCATGTCCGTTCATCTGTTTGTGACCTCAAGCTCAGACGTACTTGGGTTCTGCAGCAGGACAATGATTAAAAGCACACAAACAAGTCCACCTCTGAACGGCTTTAAAAAAAGGAAGGTTTTGGAGTGCCTTAGTCTGATAGAGATGCTGTGGCTGATCTTCAACAGGCTGTTCATGCTCTAAGACCCAATGTGGCCGAATTAAAACAATTCTGTAAAGAAGAGTGGGATAAAATTCCTCCAAAGACATGTGAAAGATTGATTGCCAGTTATCGTAAAAGCTTGATTGCAGTTGTTGCTGCCAAGGGTGACACAACCAAGGTTTAGGGGCAATCACTTTTTCACACAGGGCTTGTGTGAAAGGTGTTGCCTTGTGTCAAATTTAAGATTACCAGGTTTTTGGGAATCATTGTTAATGATAATTTAAGAGCAAATAGAATGTGATAGTAGAAAAATAAATAAATGTAATGGTATAATAAGGAGGGTTAGTCATTTGGATAACACAAAATGTCTTCTTAATCTTTATTACAGCCTTATTTATCCATATCTTTTATACTGTAAAACAGTTAGGGAAGTATGTTTTGTACAAGTCTTAGTAAAATTCTTTTTCCTTAAAAAACGATTTTTTTTCTTCAGATTCTCTCTATAATATTAATATATTTCAAATCTGTTTTTATATATAAAGTGTATTTAAATGATGGAAATATCCAAGATCATTTTAAAAATGATTTTATTAGAAATTTAAAGAATGTTCAACTTGTCAGTATTTTCATCTTCCTAATAGAATTTAAACCTCCGTTTAAAACTGTTGAAAAAAACAGACCCTCATTCAATATCCTCAGCAGCTATTTTGAAATCCTGTTTCTGGATGGTCAACATTTGGAAAAATCGCTGAATGCCAATACATAATAAAGGCAAAAAAATCCTCTAATTATTAGTTAAGATTGCAGCTGAGCTAAATTTATGAATTGTTGTTTTTTTAATACAAATTCAACTGATAAATTTTTAAATAAATAAACACATGTTTAGAATAGATTAAAAGATTGTTCTCTACCTGCAGAAAAACTTGTGTCTGAATGTTTTTATTCACATAAAGAAAAGTCGTAAACAGACCAACTCCGACAGCCAGCCCTGTAAGAGAGTGATGAGAGGAAACACACTGATTAAACCACACAGGAATAAGTACAGTTGGAGTGTCTGATTAGGACAGTTACCTAGTGCGTGCTGGATAACGAGTTTTGCACTGAGAATCACGATGAATGGAAGACTTTTTTGCAGCCAGCGGAACAGGTAGCGGAGCTCTGAGAATGAGGCGCTGGACTCGCCTGTGTCCGGCTCGTGGCCCGACTGCTCCGCCTCGGGGTACGGCTGTGTGTAAACTCTCCCGGAGCCGTGAGAATGAGTGTGAGCGTGGCTGTGAGCTCCGGACCGTGGTCTCCGTGAAGCTGGTACACCACTGCTCTCTGCCGCAGAGCTGCCGACAGCCACTCGGACATCGCCGGGCTCCAGAGAGGTAACCGCTCCTGACCCCGATGTTCTGCTGAGGTGCTCTGGTTGCAAAGCTAGTGACAAACCGCTGCTGCCATCCTGAGAGTTCAGTTCGGTCGGCATTACCGTCGTTTCCCCAGGTTTTAACCCTCTTCTGGACTCACTTACGTTAAAGGCTCTCCTGCAACGTTCAGTAACATTCAGGAAAGGTCAAAAACAAGCCAACAACTAAGCGCCAAACGTGCACATATATTTACACCCCACGAATATGACCTGACCGAGCTTCTTAGCTAGAGTTAGCTAAAAGTATTAATGAAGTGCAGACACAACCTAACCTAAGCTAACCTAGCTCTCTGAAACATTTAGTGAATGCTAGTTAACTAGCTCAAAATACTAACCTAGCTACCGAGCTAATTAACATATGCTTAATACAACGCAGCTTTAACGCTAGTACTATTAGCTACACCTAAATTATTATACAGTCTAACATTTAGATAAAGTCATACCAAACTACCTGACATTAGCTAGCCAAACACGAAAAAAAATTGTTAGCATACGACTATCTTGGTGCTAAATGTGTTAAAATCTCAATAACTAACCTTACCTTTCATACTGAGGCCGGAGTTTCATGTCAAACCGCTGATCTCCATCGAGAGAACTTTGATGCTTAAAACGGATTAACAACGAGAAAAATATATATATACTGTTCACAGATAAACACCTCTAAATCAATCGCCCCCGGAAACACCGTCTGTCCAGCAGCTGAAGAATCCGAAACATCCGATCCACACAGCGGCCAACATGGCTGACAGTCCGCCGCTGTTTCAAAATAATAGTTCATGAGTTTTCAATTCGCCCAGCGTAAAGCTCAGCTTTACCAGTTACAATAAGTGGTGGAGGAAGTTCACAAACTATGTACTTCAGTTAAAGCAGAGATACCTAAGACAAAATATGACTCCTGTAAAACAAAAAGACCCCCAAAATGTCTAATGTTTAAAAGTATGTACTTAGATATCAAAGGTAAAATTAATGTGATTTATTATGGGCCTAATGTCCGATTATAATTTCTATAATATGATTTACTTTTCATTATAGGTAAAAGAAAAAGACTCAACTCACCAGTCTTTTTTAACAGAATGTCAATAAATACACTGACAATGTCTGTTAAATGTTAAACACAAAAGCACTGAAGACAAACCATTTCAATTAGGTAAAAACAAGTGGCTATAACTTTTTTGAACAAGCAATGTGTCAGTTAAAGATTAGTTTAATAAAACTTATATAACTTGCATAACTAAACACACATTTTACAAAAACACTGATGAGTTTTCTTTAAATTACTGCACCAATATTCCATAATTTATGCAGATATAGGCACTCCCACAACTTAACTTTGCTGCCCTAAACCACTGAAAAAGCAACGTTTTTTCCAGGGGCCAAATGGATTCAAAATGCAATATTGACTCTGACAACCTAGCTGTCTTAGGTACCTCATCCTCGTCAGACTTTTCATTTCTTGCTGCTGCGAAAAACATGGTGAGCTTTGTCAAGCTTTCTGTGCTGGACTTCCTTTCCTCACATTTAAGGGGGGACCATCCTACCACTCGTCAAACGGCTTTTAAATTAATTTTAAAAAGTCTTTATACATCCACATAGGTTTTATATATTCAGGAGTATAGCAGTGCCACTAATGGAAGCAGTTAGAGTTCATGTAAGCTTGGGTGTAATCTGTAGTGGAGAGTAAGATGGATGAGGAGCAGCTGATCTGTGGTGGGTGATGGAGAAGCCTGACTTCAGAAACTTCCATCAGTCTGGCGGGACAGGGGACATGAGAGCCTGAGGGTCCAACATCCCTCGGTATCGGGATGGGATTAGTTTTAACTGGATTTATGTAAAACAGAGAAGTATAAAATATTAGCAGAGTGTAGCTAATGACTCCGGCAGATCTGAATAAAACAGCCTAACTAAAGAGAGGGAGCCAGAATGTAGCATAGACACGGAGGCACCCTGAAACACCAGCATCCACCCACTCCACCGTCCACAAACCTGAGTGACCGTGTGCAGTGGGAGAACAACAGCACCAGCATCTCAGTTTACCACAATTCCCTCTGTCCATGAACCCCTGAATCTGCAGCCTTATCTAAAGGGAAAAACATTAATTACCAAAAGCTAAACTAAACAAGTAAGTTTTCAGTCTAGACTTAAGTCCCAAACATATTCGGGGAGATTATTCCAGAGTTGAGGCGCTTTATAAGAAAAAGCTCTTTCTCCTGCAGAGCTCCTCTAAATTGTAGGAACTACTAAGAAACCAGCACCCTGAGATCTAAGTAATCGCGGTGGTTCATAATAGAAGATGAGGTCTCGTAAATACTCAGGAGCGAGTCCGTGTAGGGCTTTATAGAAAAACAGGAGAATTTTATAGTCAATGCGAATTTTGACTGGAAGCAAGTGCAGTGCTGATAGTACTGGACTAATATGCTCAAATTTTCTGGTTTTAGTAAGGACCCTGACTGCAGCATTTTGAACTAGCTGAAGTTTATTTAAGTTACTGCAGGAACATCCTGACAGTAGCTCATTACAATAATCTAGCCCTGAGGTAATGAAGGCATGTACAAATGTTTCTGCGTCATGCAGGGATAAGGCATTTCTTAACTTGGCAATGTTACAGAGGTGTAGAAAAGCTGTTCTTGTAACATTGGATATGTGTTTATCGAATGCTAGGTCTGAATCTATGATTACTCCAAGATTTTTTATTAGCTGCTGAACCAGGTGTGACGGAGAAGTCGGCCAGATTTAGCATTAAGTCTGATAATTTATTTCTAGTAGCTTTTGGGCCCAGTGGGAGAACTTCTGTTTTATCACTATTTAATAGGAGGAAGTTGTGCCACATCAATAATTTCACATCTTTTACACAAACCTTGACTTCTTTTATTCTCACTTTGTCATCAGGTTTGGCTGATATAAAGAGCTGCGTGTCATCCGCATAACAATGAAAATTTATGTCATGTTTTCTAATAACTTTGCCCAGTGGAAGCATATATAATGTAAATAATAATGGTCCTAAAATAGAGCCTTGTGGAATTTCATATCTTACCCGAGTAAAACTGGAAGACACAAACTGATAACGATCAGTTAAGTATGATTTAAACCATGATAAGGCAGTTCCAGTTACACCAACCATGTTCTCTAATCTTTCTAAAAGGATCTAGAAAGATCTTTTCTATCAAAGGCTGCGCTCAGATCCAGAAGTACCAGTAGGGAAACACAGCCTTGGTCGGTGGCAAAGTTGTTGGGCCACAGCTTTTTCTAAAATCTTAGAAATAAACGGTAAGTTTGAAATAGGTCTATAGTTAGACAGTACACTAGGATCAAGATTTGGTTTCTTGATCAAAGGTTTAATTACAGCTGTTTTAAAGGCTTTGGGTACATGGCCTAGGGTGAGGGATGAGTTTACTATCATTAACAGAGGTTTAATTATATCTGGTAGTACCTGTTTTAGTAATTTTGTGGATCAAGTGTGCAGATTGTGCTTTTTAAAGAGGAGATCATTTTCTCTAGTTCTAGCTGTGGAAGTGGGTTAAAGACTTCCAACCTTACTTTGGTAACAGAGTTTTGTTCTAGATCAGCCACACCAGATGACAGAGAGGATTTGCTGTTTATCTGTTTAATTTTATCCCGAATGTTTTCAATTTTACTATCGAAGAAGTCCATAAAAGCGTTGCTGATGTGAATGGCTGGAATCTGAGGTTCAGTACCTGCCTGGTTTTTAGTTAATTTGGAAATAACACTAAAAAGAACTCTAGGATTATTTTTATTAATCTTGATTTGTGAGGCCAGATATGCTGAGCGGGCTTTATTAAGTTCTTTTCTATATTTGACAAGACTGTCTTTCCACTCAGAGTAAAACACTTCCAGTTTAGTAGACAATCTCGAATTGTGTATATAATTGTAGACTGCAGGGGTGGCTTAATTTAATGCTGCATATTCATTAGGCCTAATCCAGGTTCTGATCATTTATCATTTCATTCACTATAACTGCTTTTGAATTTACACATCAAATCAAATCAAATTTATTTGTATAGCGCTTTTTACAACTGGTGTTGGCACAAAGCAGCTTTACAGAAACATGATTACAGGACAAAGAATCAGGCAAAACATTAAACATAGAATATACATGATACAGAACCCCCAGTGAGCGCGGAGGCAAGGAAAAAAACTCCCTCAGAGCTGCAGGAGGAGGAAGAAACCTTGGGAGGACCAAGACTCACATTAAAGGGGGGACCATCCTACCACTGGTCAAATGGCTTTTAAATTAATTTTAAAAAGTCTTTCATACATCCACATAGGTTTTATATATTCAGGTGTATAGCAGCTCCACTAATGGCTTATAGAGTAAGATGGATGATGAGCAGCTGATCTGTGGTGGTGGATGGAGAAGAGCTGACTTCAGAAACTTCCAGTCTGGCCAGACAGAGGACATGAGAGCCTGAGGGTCCAACATCCCTCGGTATCGGGTCAGACAGGTGGGCAGTCAGTAACTCGGAGGAAGGCAGAGAGATGGAATTAGTTTTGACTGGATTTATGTAAAACAGAGAATATAAAACATTATCAGAGTGTGGCTAATGACTCCGGCAGAACTGAATAAAACAGCCTAACTAAAGGCAGAGAGCCAGAAGGTAACATAGACATGGAGGCTCCCTGAAACACTGGCATCCACCCACTCCACCGTCCACAAACCTGAGTGACCGTGTGCAGTGGGAGAACAGCAGCACCAGCATCTCAGTTTACCACAATTTCCTCTGTCCATGAACCCCTGAATCTGCAGCCTTATCTAAAGGGAAAAAACATTAATTACCAAAAGCTAAACTAAACAAGTAAGTTTTCAGTCTAGACTTAAAGATTGAGACTGTGTCTGAGTCCCGAACATATTCGGGGAGATTATTCCAGAGTTGAGGCGCTTTATAAGAGAAAGCTCTTCCTCCTGCAGAGCTCCTCTGAATTTTAGGAACTACTAATAAACCAGCACCCTGTGATCGAAGTAATCGCGGTGGTTCATAACAGGAGATGAGGTCTTGTAAATACTCAGGAGCGAGCCCGTGTAGGGCTTTATACGTTAACAGGAGAATTTTATAGTCTATGCGGAATTTAACTGGAAGCCAGTGCAGTGCTGATAGTACTGGACTAATATGGTCAAATTTTCTCGTTTTAGTAAGGACCCTGGCTGCAGCATTTTGAACTAGCTGAAGTTTATTTAAGTTACTGCCGGAACATCCAGACAGTAGCGCATTACAATAATCTAGCCTTGAGGTAATAAAGGCATGTACTAATTTTTCTGCGTCATGCAGTGATAGGGCATTTCTTAGCTTGGCAATATTACGGAGGTGTAGAAAAGCTGTTCTAGTAACATTAGATATGTGTTTATCGAATGCTAGATCTGAATCTATGATAACTCCAAGGTTTTTAGCTGCTGAACCAGGGGTGGCTGAGAAGTCAGCCAGATTTAGCATTAAGTCTGATAATTTATTTCTAGCAGCTTTGGGGCCTAATAGGAGAACTTCTGTTTTATCACTATTTAATAGGAGGAAGTTGTGCGACATCCATGATTTTACATCTTCTACATCTATTATCTAGCTCTCCTTTCAAGTTTATCCTGAAACTCTGGAGAACACCAAATCCAGAGTAAATACCTTGTTTTCTCAGCAGGCTGTGCTTTCTCAGACACGCCCACAAATGTCGTCACGATTCGCGCTGAGGAACCTAGTATTCTTTGGTTCCCACTGCGAACAAATGTTCTTGGTTCCGGAACCTACTTTTGTTAGTGGAAACACGGTGATCGGTTCAAAATTAGATTCGCAAACCAGAGCGGTGCTAGTTCCACCTCGGTGAAAAAAGCACTATGAGTTTTTGTATCCTTTGCTTATACACCTTTGTTGTCAGGCTCCCATGTTTCTCTTCAGAGAAGATGCAAAGAAGAGAAAAACAATTGGCTCCTTAATCCTTCCTCATAATTGGATTCACCTGTGTATGTGGGTCAAGGCCAGGGTCAATGAGCTTACCAAACACATTTTGTGTTCCAGTATTTTTGTTAAAGATATTCAAATCAATAAAACGACAAGGGTGCCTAAATTTACACACCTGTCTTATTTTGTTAAAATAATTAATTTTGAGTAAATCCTATAAACTTCATTTCACCTCTCAAGTATCACCGTGTTCATCTGCTATAGGATATATTTAACTGAAATTGCTAATTCAAACAACCAATTATTTATGGAGGAAAATCATGAAAATCATCAGGGGTGCCCACATTTTTTTATACCACTGTGTATTAGTTCCAAGTTTTCATATTCAGTAACATGGGCATGGTAGTGGGGGGGAAAGTGGACCTGACTACTCAGGGCCCAAGAAGGGAAAGGGGCCCATGAAAATCAAGATTCCTTGTGAACTGGTATGTATAGGGGCCCACTGACATTAAGAGCTCACAGGGCCCAGAATTTGCTGCTACGCCATGTTCAGTATTATGTGTGTTATAGGGCGGCACGGTGGCACAGTGGGTAGCGCTGTTGCCTCACAGCAAGATGCCCTGGGTTTAATTTCCTGTGGTGACCTGGGTCTTTCTGTGTGGAGTTTGCATTTTCTCCTCATGTCTGCATTGCCTTCCTCCGGGTGCATCTCAGTCCAAAGATGGCATGTTCAGGCCAATTGGAACTGGAAATTAGTTTAGGAAGTTGTCCCCTAGGTGTGAGACATTTTTTTCTTTAAATATTTTAAATAGCCTGTTTATTTGAGTATTTTGACAGACCAGCACACTGAACATTTATAAAACACAAACTAGAAGTGTTTTTATATTATTCCATCAGTGTGTAGTTGTGGTGTGTGTAGGTGTTCATTATATGTGTGTAGTTTTGTGGTAGCTGTTGTGTATAGCCTATGAATCAACTCAGAGAAGCAGATCATAGGTAATTTTATTTTAAACTAGTTATCTAACGCATCCGATCCATTAAAAGAAATATATAGCAATCTATTACTAACACAATTGATTACAAAACCAACAAGACTAAGCCTGCGGGATTTAAACAAATCAGCACTAATTCTTTTATTCTATCCAACAGACCTGACATAATTAGCCCTCTTAGTGTATTTAGTGACCACTGCTCTATCAAATGCATTACAGACAATTGCACAAAAACGCCTGACTCGCAGATGGTACATAGTATATGATTTGGTGCATAGTAATATACACTACACCTTTCTAATGTTAATTCAGCAGTAGCTTATTTTAGAGAACATTTTTCTAAAGATGGTAAACAAGCATGCTCCCTATAAAAAATAGCAGCGTTTGAGACAGATTTAATCCATGGTTTAGTTCTAAGTTATCCTCTCTTTTGGACACAAGAAATAAAGTATGGGCTCTTGCAAGAAGAAATAGTGACAGAGATCAGTGGCTTACATTTATACAGCTGAGGAATAAATGCTAAATAATTATTACACTTCCTACATCAGAAAAGCTAAAGGTCATTATTATCTTCAATTATTTACAAATTTAGCCTCTAACTCCTAATGTTGATTTTTTGGGAAAATTCAACATTTCTACCTAAATAGGGTAAAAGAGTTTTTGCACTTCATTACTTGACACCTCTGCTTTACAATTTATCCATTCTCATCTTGTGTAATAACTAAAGATCTCAATAATAGTGTTGTATTTCCTTGATGCTGACCTCAATCTTCCAGTGGAATTGTTGTTTATTTCTAAAGACTAAGGTCTACTGATTACATGTGGATCCGGAAGTCAAGAAAGCATGCAACTACAGAACCTTGTTTTTGCCCACAGTGCAATATAAAGCTCTAAATATAAAACTGCCATCTTACATTACAGAAATTCAGATTTTAAATTGCTCCAGTGATTGGATTACCCTTAAGGTACGTAGAGTTTTTACTGCACTTGGAGAATCTGCTTTTAGCTACTGTACAGCAGCTTCATATCTCAGGTCGCTGTCATCACTCTCTCTAACCACCTCTGACTAGCCTGCCATTGTTTTTTTATTTTCATTCATTTAATTTTTTTCATTTGTTGAATTTTTTTACGTTTGTCCTATTTTAATGTTTAATTTTAATTTGTTTCAATTTATATGGATTGACTTTTTTCTATTATGTTTATAATTATCTTTTTATCTTTTACTATTTATTTGTTTGTGCTATATTGTATATTTTTTATTTTTTTTTATCAATACTGTTTTCCATTTTTTTTTTCAATCCCTCCTTGCTCAGAACTTGGCTATAATGTAAATTAGGGTTACCCTCAATGTACTCCTGATTTAAAAAAATGGTTGACTGATCCTTATTCATGTCAAATTGTCTTTTGTTTAAATATACTTTTTTATTGTTTATTTTATTATTTTATTTGTATATTTACTTTAAAGTACCTTTTGCTTTTATTTTTTCTTTATGCCTTTTCTTTCCATGCCTATGATGCCTTAAAAACTGTTAGATGGTCTCATTGAATTTGGACTTGATTTAAGTGGACCAACACAAGTTCACCTAAACAACAGGCACCTAAAATCATCACAGACTGCAGAAACTTCATACTGGATGTGTTTAAAACAGTGTTCTTCAAAAAAAGATTGGAAGGGATTTTTACATGTCTTCCTCAGCAGGCATTATATCCTAAACTGCTGAGGAATTTCAATGTGTAAAGGGCAAGAGCACAGCATGGAGAAAGAAGAGGTATAGAGAAAGACAGTGATGAACATGAAATTACAAGTTATCAGTCTGTGTGTGCTTTCTGTTAATGAACACTAGATGGTGTACAAGTCCAAGAGTTAAGTATGATATTGAAACTGAGTGGTGTTACTTGGAGGTTTTTTGCGAGGGGCAAACAAGACAATAGTACAAAATAGTCCACTTTACTCCACTCCAACAGAACTCCCTCCAACAGAAGAAAAAAAAGTGACATGGACTCAGTGACATCAAATGGGTTTGCTATGCGGTATGTGAGACCGGGAACCCCCCTGAGTCCATCACTTCCACACCCTGATAAGGCCCTTTCCAGTGTGGGGCTAGCTTTATTCGGCTCTCCACTGGGTTGTTAAGTCACACCATAGCACCCACTTTGAAAGGCTTGTGCCGAGTTTTGACACCATGGTAAAGTTTTTGTCGCTTGTGCGCTTCAGCACCCTGCATTCTAGCCCTGCTGAAAGCAACTTCCAACTTTTCCTTTAGTGAGAACACAAAATCAGATTATGACCCCGAGTTCTGTTATTCCACTGCCTGGCTAAGTATCAGTACTTCAGCGGGCACCCTTGCCTCTCGTCCATGAGTAAGAAAATAAGGAGTGAAGTGTGTGCTAGCATGTACAGATGCGTTGTAGGCAAAAGCTACTTGTTTCACATACTCATCCCACAGTGCAAAAGAGTTCTTGTTAATTGTTCAATTAGAGTTTTAATAAATGTTCGACCATCCCATCAGATTTTGGATGTAAGGCGTAGTGCGTGTGTTTGCGATCCCAAGCAGTTTACAGAGAAATTGTACCACTTCTGCCTCAAACTGCCTCCCCTGATCACTATGCTGCTGCTCTGGTACCTCATGTACTAGCACGTAGTCCCCAAATAGACACTGGGCCACTGGGTTTGTGCTGTTTGATTCGGCAGTGCAAATTGACAAACTTAGTGAAATAGTCCTCCTAGCACATACCTATTTCCTTTGGTGGTCACCGCTAATTCCACAATGTCTATTGCTGCTCTCCCAGTTGGCTTTGTTGCAGAAGAGCTCCCCATGGGGGCACAATGTGGTGGTACTGGGAATCGACATCTCTGGCATGCTTTAAATTGTTCACACCACACATCAGTCCATGATATCCCGAAACATGGATGGCCAGTAGCAGATGCGCCGTGCCTGCTCCCAAACACATTCAGTTGCGAAGTGAGCGGAGGCTGGGCCCCCGTGAAGCTGCTGCAACACCTCAGGCACCAGAACCCGGGGGGACCACAAATTGTGTTGGCCACTCTCCAGTTAGGGATGAAACAACGGCCCAACACAGCAGTCCGTCTTATACCTCTAGGCGGTCGATTTCAGTCTAGAGCTTCCTCAAGCTCCTAGAGGCCCCTCTTAGTCTCGTTCGGGGTGGCTTTTGAGAGTTCTCCAACCAGTACAGTACAATTTCATTGTCAGCTTTTTGTAATGTCTGTGTTTGTGCAAAACAGAGACGGAGAGCAAAGAAGATGATGTTTTCCAGTTTTTCCTATTATCCTCTGTATAATACCCTGATCTGTAATAATTTTAACCTCTTATGCTATGTAACCAGGGTGCGAATTATACAATAATAATGGGGGGGGGGGGGCGTGCTTTACATGACTCTTGACAATCTCTACAGCACCTTTCAGCATAATTAACCAAAATATCTAATATAATGGCCTATATTACCTTAAATGCAGTGTCCTTTCTAACTCACATCTATGCTAGAAGGTCCTGCCAATCTTTGTTTTTAGATCATTTGAGAGTTGTTTTGATGAGCCCAGGATGCCACTCTTCAGAGGAGATTCAAATAGGAGAACAAATTGCAATTGGCCACCTTAAATACCTTTTCTCATGATTGGATACACCTGGCTATGAAGTTCAAAGCTCAATGAGGTTACCAAACCAATTTTGTGCTTCAGTAAGTCAGTAAAAGTAGTTAGGAGTATTCAGATCAATAAAATGTGTGGCCATACTTTTGCACCGTTCAAATTTTGGTTTAATGCATATTGCACATTTTCTGTTAGTACAATAAACCTCATTTCAAACCTGAAATATTACTGTGTCCATCAGTTATTAGATATATCAAACTGAAATGGCTGTTGCAAACACCCAAATATTTACAACTAAAAATTATTAAGATTAATAGGGGTGTCCAAACTTTTTCATATGACTGTACTACATATTTAGTAGACTGATGCTATGCATGAAGAGTCCCCTAAAGAAAAGGATTAAAAAAATAAATTCTGTCAGTGTTTTGTTCTTCTCATTCTTTTAACAATCAGATGCCACTTAATCCACTTGTGGGTCAGTTGCTATGACAACTAACTCTATGGTGGATGTGGCGTTTTTGTGGTGAGAGAGATGATCATGTGTCTGAATCATTTCTCTCACATCTGTAGTCTACTTCTTAAAATATGATACCACTCTGCTTGAGTTAGTACATGCATGATGCCTAATGATATATGTGCAGTGCACTACTGAAGATGAAAAGAGTAATGGAAAAGTAGTTGGTTACAGATATTACCGTGCAGACCCTTTAATTAACTTAAACAGGACTTATAAAGAACAACTCTGTATTTTACTGGATCTTTGGCAGCGCTATTAAAAGACTCCCACTAATTGAACAACAGCAGTAAATTGTTGAGTGGTTTACTTACATCCACACATTGAAGATTTTCTTGTTTTATGACCCAGGTTTTCTTAAGTTTCAACTTACGGACAGATGTTCAGACATATGTCTTTATAGTGTGCTGCATGGTATAATTCAAAATTCTTTGTTCTTTCAATGATGACAAGCTACCCTGGCCCAGATGCAGTATAATATTCCCATTTAAATGGTGATTTATTTACACACTGTGAAAAAAATGAATTAAAAGAATAATTTCTGACTAAAAACAGTTAAGGTTAGTATAAGAGCCCAGACTGCAAGGTCATAGATCTCACTTTCCCTGCTCTGACTCCATTACCTGTGTCACGCCGCCGTGTCCTCCTTCCACACTACCGGACTCCATTTCCCAAAATCCCATGAACAATGACATCAACAACACCCGCTCACCTTCGCCCAATCATGTTACGCTGTTACGTTACGTGTTCTGAGTTAGTTCCGGTTCATTCCCCTCTATCTTCCTGTATTTAAGGCGGCCGTTTGTAAACAAACACCGCAAGGTATTGTCGACTCATGTTGCATACTAAGCGTTTTCCTGTGTACTGTTTTTGCCTTCTCGTTATGACCCTGTTTTCGGATTATCGGTTTATGTCTTTTGTTTTGCCCTTTCTGGATTTGATGTATGGTTGGACTGTTTCTCGGTTTCGAACTCGGACTGTATATTTGACTACGTCTTCTGTTATTGGTAAGATCACTGGCTGTTCTGTTAGCAGTATCTGTTAGCCTGCCTGCTAATAAACCTGTTTGTACTTTTAACTCGGCTCGGGTCACTCCTCACTACCTGGCGTTGCATAATACCTCGCCTAAAGTGATGGCCGAGTTTAATGACCTCCAGCAGGCAGTCGGGAATCATGGGAGGGTTCTCAAACAGCATAGCCAGCTTTTTGAGAGCCTTGCTAACACCGTTACCGCTCTTTCTACTCAGCAGTCTGAGCAACACTCTCAGCTAGCTCAGACATCACTTGGGGCGCCTCCTCCTCCTCCAGTGGCTATGGATGGTGGCCCAGTGTATGCGGTCGAACGACTATTGGACTCCAGGCGAAGAAGGGGAGCCCTGGAGTATCTGGTGATCCAGGGCTTCCATCCATTCCGTTCCCGTTTCTGGGCCACCTGTTCAGAATTCCGCTGAGGTTGGGGGGGCTGTTCCCTTGTGTCGTCCTCATTCTTCGGCTTTTTCGGACTCTTTGGAGGGGGGTACTATCACTCCACCGTGTTCTCCTTCCACACTACCGGACTTCATTTCCCAAAATCCCATGAACAATGACGTCAACAACACCCGCTCACCTTCACCCAATCATGTTACGCTCCGACGCTCTGACTCGCCTGTGTTCTGAGTTAGTTCCGGTTCATTCCCCTCTAGCTTCCTGTATTTAAGGCAGCCGTTTGTAAACAAACACCGCGAGGTATTGTCGACTCATGTTGCGCACTAAGAGTTTTCCTGTGTACTGTTTTTGCCTTCTCGTTACGACCCTGTTTTCAGATTATCGGATTATTTCTGGATTTGATGTATGGTTGGACTGTTTCTCGGTTTCGAACTCTGACTGTATATTTGACTACGTCTTCTGTTATTTGGTAAGATCACTGTTTGCCTGGCTGTTCTGTTAGCAGTATCTGTTAGTCTACCTGCTAATGAACCTGTTTGTACTTTTAACTCGGCTCGCGTCACTCCTCACTGGCGTTACAACCTGTGCCCCCCTGCAGATACTGGAGTCCAACATGGACCAAACCATTATACATCACCCAGGTGAGGTAACCCATTAAGGTGGGTAAAAGCAATTACATTTAAAATCAGCCAAGCTACAGGCATTTTAGCAATACTGCTTGACATAAACAGTGTACATAATTAACAACAAAATATCTTTTTTAGAACTAACTGCACCCCCCACCACCCTACAGCCTACCCCATAGAGTGAGTTATTCTTAAATACGTACAGGTAATCAAGGAAAGTATCTCAAGTAAGTATAACAAGTAGGTATAGCAGGGAAGTATTACAAGAAAATATAACAGGTAAGTAATGCAATACATAAACTGCTGCTGATGAGCAGTTCAACCAGCCTCATCACAGTCTGTATCATTAAATTTGCATGGTCATATATGTGGAATACATATTTTGAAATATTATTAATGCTCAAGAGAACAGAGAGGAGACTACTGGTGATAGTAATCTACTGCATGCTTTAACAACAATAAACTCATCACACACATCAAAACTTTATCTACAGTTACTAAGAGTCATAACTCAACAACATTACAATAGTAAATACAACAAGTTCTCATGTTTGGGGATTGTAGTTCCCAATCCAGCCCTGCAAACCATCCTGTCCATAAAGATTAACATGCTAGTTTTTGATGTAGGGCTAAATGATGTATTATGTTTTTTTTATATTTATTAATAAAACTGAAATGGAATTGATGCCAATTTATACTTTTGTACTGACTCATTATTAAATTACACATTACAGTGCCTGCTAGCTGATTTGTTTTCAGTAAAACTGTATTATTGTGTGTAGCCCTATTCTTCATAGGTTTAACAACTTTAAATGGGTTATAAATAAAAGCACTATATCAACCATGCACCATTAATAATGTTTAAAAAACGTTACATACACTGCATAACAGCGAGTGACTCTTAAAGACAGGTTCGAGCCGAGCCGTACTGGAAACTCTAAGAGCTCTTGGTACAGATCTGGCTTTGGCCATTGCCATCAAATAGGAAGGTGCTGGTCCATTTTTGACTTTGTAGGCCAGCGTCAGGGTTTTGAATTTTATGCAGGCGGCAACAGGAAGCCAGTGGAGGAAACACAGCCAAGGAGTCACATGACTGAACCTTGGAAGCAAGGGCGTAGGAGCGGGCTTGATATTGGGGGGGGACACATTTGCCAATATGAACCCAAGCCCACCCAATAGTTTCCTAGAACAACATTTGTGGAAATTACTTTTAATTAAAAGTAAATTATTATTATAAGGTGATTTTACAACCTAAACATGTTACTCCACATTACAGCTACTGTTGTTAGAAAAATTATGCAAGCAATGTCTGAATTATATACATATGACAAAAATTTTCAGTTATCACCTAATATTTAAAATAATATAACAGATTATTGTTATTATTATTATTATTATTATTATTATTATTGTTATTATTATTATTATTATTATTATTATTATTATTATTATGTATTGGCATGTCAATTCTGTTGTATATTTACATTTTCTCCTGCACTTTTATTTTTTTCTACTGAGAGCTCTTCTTAAGATGGTGTCCTTTTATGTAAAAGAATGTAACTTTACGTTTCATAGAGACTTTTATAAACGTCAGGATATGTGGTCTTACTGTGAAATACAAATGAACAGAAGTCACGTTACAGCAGTGTTTCTCAACCCTGTTCTTATATATTCTACTGCATATTAAAACTGTTCTGCATATTCTAGAGCTTCCTCTGGTGGATATACATGATTAATTTAGGCTCCAGGGGGCTAAAGGATTTTAACAGGTAAACTCAGTAAATGACTGTTTATTAGCTGATCAGGTGGAAAACACTAGTTTAGGGCAGTGATCGGGGTTAAGTAACTGCTTTAAACTACCAACTTAAAGTACTGTACGAAATTCTGGCGATCATCTACATCCAGCTTCTAGATAACTAGTTAGTTAAATCAATTTTCGTTCATTATAGCTCACAGTAAGTCCTGTAATCCTAAATGAATAAACAGTTTGAAAATTAAAGTGATTAGCTGATCAGGTACAGGGAAACATTACATATATATTTTATTTTTTTCCTTTAACCCTGACTCCCAATCCAGCTAATTCCAAAGATAAGCTTACACACTAACACAGCTGCAGTTTATTAATCACAGTGGGTTTAAACTGTGGGCTGATTCAGAGACGTGTATTTTTAACCAGCTATCAGAAACATATCATCACAGTTTACGTGGTTAGCCTATCGTTACCTTTATTTTAGTAAAATCTCCGTATATTCATCTCTGTTTTAAAATCAGCTGAAGCTGCTGCGTCCCGATCCCGCTGCTAAATCTCACAGCGAGGGGGCGGGGCTTCCCCAACAGCAAACTGCCTCTGCTCCGCGCGCCGCAAAACCAGCAAGCTGATTGGCTGTTTCTACTGAGAGGCGTGACTTAATACCTGAACCGGCTCCGTAATTGGTCCGGTCTGTCTCCTCATTAATAGTACAGCTGACCTGAGCGAGCTGATATCATTTTTGGGGGGGACAAATCCACCTGTTTCTAATATTGGGTGGGACATGTCCCACCCATCCCCCCCGGTTCCTACGCCTATGCTTGGAAGATTGAAGACGAGTCTTGCTGCTGCAGTCTGAATTACTTGTGGTTTGGTGGCTCATAGTAGAAGACCAGTCAGTAGAGAGTTGCAGTAATCAAGTCTTGAGATGACAAGAGACTGCACAATTCTAGTGGGATTCTAGTGGAATAAGGCAATATGACTCCAGATAAAAGAATGCAGAAAAAAGATATTTCATTTCAATGAAAGATTATTTACAAAGGATACTGGAAAATATATGTTAAAACCTTTGGGAAAGGCCCCATCATGAGCTCAGGTTTGGTTGCATCAGGACCCATACAGATCCTGTTGAGCTTGAAAGGTATGAAGGCAGAGCCTTCCTCTGGGCAGTTGGCAGTTGTAGGCAGTGGGGAGGAAGGAGGGGAAAACACAATGTTGCATCTGAAACAAATCAGATAGAAAGTGTAATTCCAGTTCTTCTGTAGGCAGGTGGAAGCCAGCGATTGGTTGAGAGAGGAAAGATGTGCTCGGCTACATTGAAAATGAGGGTCACCCTCAATGTACTTCCAAGTTTAAAATAAAGGTTGATTGATTGATTGATTGATTGATTGATTGATTGATTGATGTAGCAAGGAGTCCACTGCTAAACGTTACCTAGACTTTGTAAATTGAAACAATGACTTTGAATTGACCCCTTCCTGAAGTAGGGTGCTCGGTCAATTCTCAATCATTTAGCCAACTTAGTCAAATTTACAAACAAGAACAACGTAAATACACAAAACAAGAATATAAACTCAACACTTTTGGTTTTGCTCCTATTTTTCATGAGCTGAACTCAAAGATTTTTCTGATCTACACAAAAGGCCTTTTTCTCTCAAATTTTGTTGACAATCAGGTCTAAATCTGTGTTAGTCAGCACTTCTCCTTTGCTGAGATAAACCATCCACCATACACAGGTGTGGAATATCAAGATGCTGATTAGACACAGTAATTATTACACAGGTTTACCTTGGGCTGGTCACAATTCAAAAAGGTCACTCTAAATTGTGCAGTTTTACTGTATTGTGAGAATATTGGGGTTCAGAAAACCAGTCAGTATTTGGTGTGACCACTATTTGCCTCTCGCAGTGCAACACATCTCCTTCAGGTTGTTGATTGACTCCTGTGGAATGTTGGTCCACTCCTCTTGGCTGTGCAAAGTAGAACTGGAACCCCCTGCCATATATGCCGTTACAGAGCATCCTAAATATGCTCAATGGGTGACGTCCTGTGATTATGCTGGCTACGCAAGAACTGGGATGTTTACAGCTTTGAGGAAATATTACAGATCCTTCACTGTCGATGCGCCATTAATGTGTGATGGAGTGAGAGAGAGTGACAGCACACATAGTGAGAGTGTGACAAATCCTGAGCATCCTGATTGGCCTCTCCTCATGCTTATTTGGCCATTGAGGTTTCAGTGTGGGTGGGACTTGAAGCATGTGAGAGAGCGGGAGAGAGAGCGAGTGGTATATACTTGCATACAGTGTAATAGCAGCACTGTGTCTGTTTAACACAAACAAACATTTGACTCCACACTATATTCTACAGTATTTACTGCCAAGAGCTGCTGAGGTGAGTTTAAACAGGCTTCACTCCTTCATTAACATTACTAACATTAGTTAAACATTAGCTGGCTCAGGGTTATGGAGACACTGTATTCTGTCCACTCAGTTAGAAATAAAGTTACATCTGAAAGTAACTACAGACTTTAATAAAAACCTTTATTTTATTTGACAAACAATCATTTCAGAATTTTTTTGTACAAAGGAAAAGTAACAGATATTTGATTTCAGCTCATGAAAAATAGGAGCTGAAATAGGAGAACCAAAAGTGTTTATACTTCTGTTCATTATAGTTAAAACCAATTATTGGTTTCCACACAAAATGCCACTTTTAATGACAACTGCAGTCTCAAAATGATTCAACAACATGAATAGATTCTCTCATTAAGGCACACATTTCCAAATCATTGCAAATTTATCACTTTATTAGTGTGCTTGTGTAAGGAACACAGGAACCAGGGAATGCAGAGGCATGTACTGAATGTAAAACAGTTGTTTTATTTACAACAAGGGCTATAAACAAAGAAAACACAACAGCAAAAACACAAGACATACTAAGAGTGTAGTAGACCAGGCAGGGGTTTGGCAACAGATAAGGCAATACAAAAATACAAGGGATAGGCAGAGAGAGAGGTCTAACAAGGCAAGAGGTCGATACAGAGAAGGTAGTAAGAGGGCTAGGCTAAAGAGTGGTCTAGGAACAGAAAACAGGTCAGGAATCAGGAAAACAGGAAAGCAAAGGAAACACATTGTATAATTGCGAAGGGCAGCGCGTCATCAGGGTTGTCCTCCACCAAGGGACCAGGAACCACTGGTTTCAACAGAGAAACATGACAAGAGTTATGTATACAGTACTGGGGGTTAACTATAACTTGTACCTAACTTCATTAATAGCACTTAGAACCTCTGTGCCTGTCTGCCTGCTCTTTGTACCTCTGGAGGGCAGCGGAGATCTGGCGGTGAGTGTCTTCCCAGACATGCTCACTGCACTTCATCCAATTGTCAACAGCAGGTATCCCAGACATGCAGGCAGTCCAGGGAGCGAGTGAGGGCTGATAACCCAGGACGCACTGGAAAGGAGTAATCCCAATAGAGACATTGACCAGGGAGTTCCGAGCTATTTCAGCCCAAATTAGATATTGGGAGCAGTCAGTGGGGTACTTGGGACAATACATTCTCAAAAACTCTTAATTCAAGCTTTCACATTGGCAATTTCATGTAGGGTGGAATCCTGAGGTAAGACTAACATGGGCACCTTAGTGTTCTAGAAAGGCCTTCCACACTCGAAAAGTGAACTGAGCACCTTGATCAGACGAAACATCCTCTGGGATGCCAAAATTATGAATTATATATGTGTTTGAACAGGGCTTGGGCCTTCTAAAAGGCAGTGGGCAGAGAGGGAAAAGGAATAAATTTAACAGCTCGGGAAAATCTATCTACAATGGTAAGAATGGTGGTATGGCCATTAGAAACAGGGAGATCGGTGACAAAGTCTAGGGCAATTTGGGACCATGGGCTTTTGGGAACTGGGAGAGGCACTAGTTTACCAGCTGGAAGTGTTTTGGGGGTCTTATACTGGGCATATACAGTGCAGGAGGAGATAAACGAGTGAACATCTTCACGCATACTATCCCACCAATAACATGGGGAGATGAGTTGCAAAGTACGGGAGTTACCCGGATGACCAGATGTAATAGACACGTGAGCCCACACTTTGTCATGGAACTGTGCGGGTACAAACGTTTTACCATGAGAAGTGCCCTCTGGTGGAGTTCGGTGAGCAGAAACCTGTTGTATTTGCTCATTGAATTCCCATTGGATAGCAGACACAGAGGAGGGTAGGATGTGCTCGGGCTGTGAGCTCTCCTCATCCTCTTCAATTGGTATTAAGAATTAAGAAAATGGGCAGGGTGGCA
Source organism: Astyanax mexicanus (assembly GCF_023375975.1). Taxonomy (NCBI): domain Eukaryota; kingdom Metazoa; phylum Chordata; class Actinopteri; order Characiformes; family Acestrorhamphidae; genus Astyanax; species Astyanax mexicanus. Next base: position 14,079,514 of record NC_064427.1, on the reverse strand, counting down.
CCTTCTATAACGTCAATAGCGTAGTCACAGGGGTGATGTGGAGGAAGTTTACTAGCTTGCACTGGGCTAAAAACTTTTAGAAAATCAAAGTACTGAGGAGGTATGTCAACAGGGGCTTGGGAGCTAGGTCTCCCCACAGTAGTGGAGGACAAGGCTGCTTGGGGTTTAACTAGACAATTATCAACACAGTAAAGGGACTAGGAAACTCACGGGAGGACCAGGAAAAGACAGGGTTATGGTGTTCAAGCCATGGATAGCCTTAAACTAAGGGGCAATCTGACTGGGGCAAAACAAAGAAGGAAAGTTCTTCTTTGTGCAGGAAGCTGACTTGAATCTCCAGCAGAGGTGTCTTATAGGTGTGTCATTGGATTGCGGCCAAGGGGTCTTCCATCCAGCGCATGCGCCCGGGTGTGTGCAGACCTTCATCGGAGATCACCAACTAATGGACCAGGCTGGAATGTACGAAGTTCCCCTCCGTTCTGGAGTTGATCAGGGCTGTAACACGGAGAGAGACAGATTGACAGCAGAGAGAGCGCTCGAGAAACTGACCTTTTAGTGAAACTTACCACATTAGCGTGTGAAGATAACGACACAGGCTTTCCCCAGGTCGGTACCTTGATCAGTTTGGGACGGAGCCCACAGGTTGCCACAGTACAGACACAGGTGGTTCTGGAACTGGCGCTCCTCAGGAGAAAGTCTGGTTTGGTCGCAGGACATGGGCTCCAGAGAGATTTTAGGAGGTGAAAAGACAGGATAGGAAGAAGGAGAAAGATTCACGTAGAATGAGGAAACAAGGGAGCTAGGAGATAGAGGTTTACGGGAACTCTTTGAGAAATAACCTGGGCATACGAGAGAACATAGAGAAGACCAGCTAGCAGTAGCCCAATCTAAAGCTTTCCCTGAAAGGCAGGATACATAATACATAAATACAAGGGATAGGCAGAGAGAGAGGTCTAACAAGGCAAGAGGTCGATACAGAGAAGGTAGTAAGAGGGCTAGGCTAAAGAGTGGTCTAACAAAGCAGGAGGTCGATAACAAAGACAGTAGTAAGAGGGCTAGGCTAAAGAGTGGTCTAGGAACAGAAAACAGGTCAGGAATCAGGAAAACAGGAAAGCAAAGTAAACACGTTGTATAAAAGCTGGAGAACCAGGTAATACTCAGCATGGAGCAAGAGACAAAGGGGCTTAAATACAGGGAACACACCTGGGAGTAATCAAGCAAGTGTGTCGCCTGCCCTGGGCATCCGGGCTATAGCCTCGAACATAAAGTGTATAGTAAAGCCACCAATCTTCTGTGACGTTTAGTTCATCAGCTTGTTTTAACGCATATAGTTTCTCTAGCACTGCTGCTCACTCCCTGCTCTTCTCCTGTGCACAGTAGCGTTTACAGGCCCTGTCCCAAATCACACCCTACTTTCTCCTCAAACTCTACTCTCTGGTGATATCAGCAACATGCAGCGCTATAGGGTGAGAGCCTTCAGGCCCTGTCCCAAATCACACCTTGCTGTCTCCTTAAACTACACTCTCTGGTGATATCAGCAACATGCAGCGCTATAGGGTGAGAGCCTACAGGCCCTTGTCAGCTTGTTAGCAGCTAATGATTCAGCTATTTAACTAAATACTGTTACCAGAAACTCTAAAAAAAAGATGGACTCCGTGTCGCCGTTCCCATTCATTAAATGAAAATGAAGCCAAAATCTTCCTCCATGTTGGCGATCCTGAAACCTGAGTCTGTGCAGTGGAGACCAGAGGGGGGAGAAAGACTGTGGAGAGACAGCCTACTCATTTAAATAAACCCACCCCTGAGGGCTGCCTCCACAGAGCTATGCACAGTCTATGGTCCCACCCAAATAGTCATCGGTCCCACCCCGGCTAGGTGTAACCCAGCCCTTTTACAATAACCACACCTTTTTGAATAGAGCTGAATAATGTTTAGATACCCAGGCAACGCCCCTGTAATCAAGTAATTTACCAATTCGAATTCGGTAGAGGAAGAGCGTCACATGCTCAACAGAGTCATTGTAGTCCATTGTAAGAGCATGCTGGGAGTCTTTAGGGCTAATAGTGATTAGAGCAGGCAGACTGACAGCGTCAGGCGTGACAGCTTGATATAAATAAAAGAAGGGTTGGATGGAGATCTAGACAGTTGTCCAAAAAGTAAGGAGATCACTGGCTTGCACATACAAAGAAAAATACACACAAAAAGAAAGTAATGATACTAATGTTGCTACATGGAACTGCAGTTTGTTAAGCAAAGTTAGGGGAATGCTGGCAACATTACCTGGATGTGGCAAAAAAGGAATCTACACTATATTTTCAAAAGTATTTGCTCGCCAAACTGCTTTTATAAACATTAGTAAAAGAATGGGTCACTGAGTGAATTCCAGCATGGTTCCGTGATAGGATGCAGCACCTGTGTGCAACAAGTCCAGTTTTGAAATTTCCTCACTAATAATTATTCCACAGACAAATGTCAGTGATATTTTAAGGAAGTGGAAGCTACTGGGAACGACAGCAACTCGCCTATATTATTTTGTCCCCTCCCTCAGAAGGGCAATATCAGCCAAGGACGGCAAAAGGGCAGTTGCCCAAGCACATTGGGCCATATCGTCTGCACGTCACTGTGTCTAGAAACCAGCTTCGAACATGCCCAATACATGTGAATTAAAGTTGCAGGAAACGATTTACATTTTTCACACATGGGATCCAAATTTGGAAACATTTTGCAAGTTTTGTTTAAGACATGTAAATAGGATGTACAATTTTAAATGGTATCAATCAATGTCTACTACATGGGGAAGAAACATGTACTTCTGATAGGGAAAAGCTCAGGTCTTCCTCCCAATGTGCTTTAATCACATCTGTGAGCTGAGAATTTATTTAGTTTCATAAATATGAGAAACTATAGCTTTGGCGGAAAGCAAGATGTCCACAACTGTAGTAGGAGGAGTAGATGGAAAAATTGTATATTGTTTTGTATTGTATATATTTTATTTCAAATTCTTTCCCATTTTCTCCCCAATTTACATGGCCAACCACCCAACCCACTCCTTAGGACTCCCCCTATCACTAGTGATAGGAGGGTGAAGACTAACACATGCTCTCTCTCCGATACATGTGAAGTCAGACACCGCTTCTTTTCGAGCTGCTTCTGATGCAGCATTGCTGAGCAGCCAGTATGCTTGGAGGAAAGCGCAGCGACTCGGTTCCAGTACATCAGCTCACAGACGCCCTGTGCTGCAGACATCACCCAAGGAGTGATGTGGAGAGAGAGCACCAATTTTGCTCCCTCTGAGCGCCGGCAGCTTGATGGCAAAGCTGCATGACTATATCATAGTGGCAGCGCTTTAGACCACTGGACCATTTGGCACCCTGTATATTGCCCAAACAATATAAATATTCCATCTGAATACAAATCATTAATGAATTTTACCCTATTCCTGTGCCACACACAAAAGGCTTGATCCATCATTTATGGAGTTAAGAGATGATTATTCAACACTGTTGCCATAATATAAGTTTTTTAAGCCAAAATGTTTCCTGAATTTTCAGAGTGTGACCAATCACAGGATTGGTGAGCTATCTTTTGAAACTTGCATGGAGGTTGCAAGAAAATGGACAGGTGAAATGAGAGACTCTGCCTCAGCCTAGTCTTGGACAGTATCTAGATCTGCCCGCGCTCTGCCACCGAAAATAACCTTATGAATATTACATGCCCAATTATAATGCAGGAGAAGGCTAAGCCACTCATCATCCACGGTCTCTCCAGAAAATGCCTATTAATGCGAGGTCGCTTGTTATTCCATATGAATTCAGAAAGGATCCTATCAATCAAGGTGAATTGTTTCTTTGCTATAAAAAAACTGAAATGTTCTGGAACATATACAAAAATCACAAAACAACAATCATTTTAATCAAATTTATACGCCTGATTATTGACAGAGGCATGCAAGCGTTCAATATCTGCTTCATTTTTATCAATTAAGGGTGCTACATAAAATTTAGAGAGAAGATAAAAAATTCGTGGAACCATTATACCTAAATATTTAAGTTTAGATTGTACTGTCTTGAGAGGAATATCAGATGGAGGGATATTCTGAGCGGCAGAATTAACTGGATAAAATTCACTTTTTCTCAAATTTAATTTACAGCCAGATCAGAATTTTTCAAATTGATGTAGTTTATTCAATATGCCGGGTATTGAGAACTTTGTGTTGCTGACAAATAGGAGGAGGTCATCTGCATACAATGCAACAATGCGCCCGCCCGCCACATAGACATTTCCACCGCTCCCGTCCCGCAGAAGCACATTTGGTGCTTCAAATTTACGTATGTATTTATTAAAACAGCAATTCACTGCTGAATAGTGCTGTCACATTTCTTTTTTTTTTTTTTTGGCCCAACCACCACCCCCCCTCTTCGGAGGACAATTAATACTTTATTTTATTTATTTTATTTTATTTTTTATTATTATTATTATTATTATTATTATTATTATTTATTTTATTTTTTTATATATATATATATATATATATATTGTGTGGATATAGTTGTGGGAGTTCAGGGTTGGAAGGATCGGAGTGTGAGGTACAGGAGGGGGGTACAAGAAGAAGAAAAAGAAAAGAGAAAAAAACAAAAACAAAAAAAAACTAAACAAAAAACAAACAAACAAACAAACAAAAAAAATAATAAAATAAAATAAACATAAAATAAACAAACATACATATATACACATACTCACATATCTAACTATACATATGCTTATACATATACACACATACATAAATATACATACATATTAATACATACACATAAATACATACACACACACGCAGTTACTTCTATTCTATTGTTTTTTGCAAAAAATATGTCATGTGTTACGGATTATGTCATGAAATGCCTACCACAATGGAGGCAAGAAACCGCCACCATGCCCCTGCGATCCAGAGGCAGATAGGGAAGAACCCAGTGGACCCAGACCATCCACAGCCCATTAGGAGCCCAGAAGACCCGCGGCCACACATCCCGATGGTAACCATGTGCACACCCCAGATGAGGACGGGGGAGACTCCAGACGAAGCCCCCATGGCAAAGAGCAAGAGTCCAGAGAGCCAAAGGAAGCGAGCAGCCCACCCCTCCGGCAGGCCAGCACCCCTCGCACGAGCCGAGCATGCGGCCCCCGAGATCCCAAGCACCCGGGAACAGCCCGACACCCGGCAGGCCCCTCCTCCCACGCCAAGGGGGCCCAAGCCACCCCCAGGCCACGGCCACCAAGGGGGCGGGCCAGAGACCATATTAGGGCATCCGGCCACGCACCCATGGACCCACGGACGCCCACCCCCCCAGGAACGGCAGTGACGATCGGCGGAAAGCAGCGTGGAGCGGTAGGGAGGGCAAAAACCCGCCCTACGCAACCATGTCCCACAGGTGTCCATGCTCAGTCAGCCCCAAACCCAGGACCAACTGTTCACGCACACATGCACATTCACACACCCGTCACAAACACATCCGTCACACATACACCCGTCGCACACGTGCACATTCACTCACAGACCAGTCACACACACCAGTCACGCACACCAGTCACACACACCAGTCACACACACAGAACATACATAGACACCTAATGCGGGCATGCGGGCACCAGTACCGAGCCAGCGGCAACCTAGGGAAGCAGCCAGCCCGGCCCCGAACAACCACCCGACCCACACCCCAGGCAGGGTGCACGAAACCAGGGTGTGAGAAGACCTGACCCCCCTCCTTCCCCCACCCAGCATGTTGCAGTGATATGAATGTGTATAATGAGAAGAATGAATGAAAGCTACAGTGCTATTAAAATTGGAGGGACAGCTGTAATATGAGAACTGAATAACAGCACCCAACCACACTGCCCCCCCAAAGGCCCTCAATGTCTAAAATGCAAAAATAAAATTGAGGAGCAGGGAGCACCTGCCCCCCAAAACCCTATGTGTAATATGATGTGTGTAAGCTGTATGATGAGTTTGTATGTGTAATGCGATGTTAGACTGAGTAGGAGTCGGGGAAGGGCCAGGAAAGGACCGAGGGGCAGAGGACTACCCCCCGGAGGAAGAGAGCCAACTACTGCTGGCTCACTAGGCACCCAGTTCCATACACCCAACCGCAGTACAGGGAAGGCAAGTGCTGTCACATTTCTTACCACAGTCCAAATGCTTGGAGATGCTAAAAATCTCCCATCGGTGTGTGGGTGCGCATGCGTGTTTATGTGTAATGTGTGTGTGTGTGTGTGTTTGTGTGTGTGTGTCCATCCTCCGCTTTGAGATTTTTCTTGAGGGTTTTTTGTTGCTTGCATAGGAATCATAGCGTGATTATTATAATTATCTTAACTATTTATTGATTTGCGGGAGCGGGACTTCATGTTAATGTGGGTCCGCTCCCGCATCGCCTGGATTGGTTAAACGCCCGCTCCCGCCAATAACAATTCAGTTCTGTACTGCCGCAACATATTCTTTCGGGTCCCGCGAGTCCTTGTTCCCCTTTGGAGGGAAAAATATTCTGAGCAAGTGTCATTAGTATGTATTAGTGCGAGAGGGGTATATAATAGTTTGACCCAAGGCCAAAGTTCTCAAGGTTTTTAAAGAAAAAACTCCATTCCATCAAATGCCTTTGCAGTATCCAGAAATATCACGGCTTCAGGGGTGGGATTAAGAGATGCGGTGTAAATAATATTAAAACTTTTTTGAGTATTAAAAAAGATTACCTTCTTTGTATAAATCCTGTCTGATCTGAGAATATAAAACGGGCAAAACTTTTTCTAGACAGAATTTGTTAGAATTTTATAATCAACATTCAGAAGGGAGATTGGTCTGTAAAAACTGCAGTTTGTCTTTGTCTTTCTTATGTAAAAGGCATATTGAAGCCTGTCTTGGGCCCTTCTAATAGGGCTACATGTCTAAAAGCAAAGTAGCCAAATCTCTGTAAAATGTTTTATAAAATTCTGTTACAAATTCATCCGGACTGCAGCTTTTACCTGATTGCATACTTTTTATTGCGTCCTTAAGGTCAGGAGTAGGAGCCACAGCAGTGTCTACTTCTGCAATGTTTTAAGAGATTTCTATTAGCTTAGCCAAAGTTTTCTTCCTTCTACCTTTTACCTTGCAAAAATGCCTTCGTTGTCACGTCTGGTGCTGTAGGCACTCCTGATCCTTCCACACTGAGCTCCAACGGAGGTTTACAGCCTAACAACTACACTACCCAGAACGCACTACACACTGACATCACGCACACACCTATGCACGTGACACCTCACCTGCTTCCACCAGGAAGCCCAGAGTATTGATTACCACAGGGTATTTAAGGGCGCTTCACGAACTCCTTGGTGCCACGTATTGTTGGTTCTACCTCATTACAAAGCGTTACTGATTACTTGTCTCTGATATTTCATGTATGACCTTGCCTTTTGTTTTTCTCAACGCCAATTTTTGGATTTCCTCTGATTGTGGATTTTTCTGTGTATGCACTTGACTGTTTCATGTTTTTTTGATCATTGGATTATCTCTGATGTTGATGTCCCACTCATGGTATGGTTATTCCTACGTTGCTTCTGTTTGCAGGTGCTCTAAGTGTTTTTGTACGACTACACGTTTCTCTGCCCTGTGTCTCAATAAACAACCCATTTTACTGTATCCGCGAGTGTCTGTATTCTGTGCACACCATGACAGAATACGCGGCCTCTCTCGATCAGACAGCGGACGCAGAAATGTTCAAATCTGGGTTGTTTACTCAAGGCAGGCTGCTCGGTCAGCACCAAAAAACACTCGCTGGTGTGACCCACGTCGTGACTGAGTTAGCTAGCCAGCAAGCTAACCAGCAGCAGCAGCTCTCTAGCATTCTCGAGCACATTAAGGGCTTAGCCCCGTAGCTAACACTAGCACCCTTAGCTCCCCTGTATCCGGCTTTCTGGTGTGCAAGCCGGAATATTTTGATGGTTCCCCAGAGAAATGCAGCGGATTTCTCTTACGATGCTCTGTGTTTTTTGGTAACGCTCCGTCCGCCACGGACAAAGCTAAGATAGGCTTTATTATCTCAAGGCTGTCTGGTAAAGCACTCGAGTGGGCTACCGCGGTTTGGGACACCATCTCTGAGACTAGCTACTCAGATTTTTTCACTCTGTTCCGTGCAGTTTTTGATCATTCACACTACGGACAATCTAATGGGGAGCTTCTACTTGCGTTAAAGCAAGATCAGAAATCTATAGCTTTGTATGCTATGGAATTCCGCACTCTGGCAGCTGGCAGTGGCTGGAACAATGCTGCACTTGTTTCGGTGTTCAAGAATGGACTTAACCCTGAAATACTGAAGGAATTAACTTGCAAGGATGAGTCCCTTACCTTGGACCAGCTAATTTCCCTCTCCATTTGGCTGGACCAGCTGCTCTCTCGCCGACCCAAGACCAACCTCCGCTCACAATCCTCACCAGTGGAGCCACTTCACGCCTCATCTGACTCCACTATGGAACCCTCCTCGCCCACGGCGGAACCCATGGATATCCAGAAGTCCAGGTTATCTTCAGCGGAGCGGCAATGCCGCATTCGGTTTCATCTGTGTCTCTATTGTGGGGAGGCTGGTCATCGCAAAGTTGAGTGTGGTCTCTTGACCCGACCCGTGAAGGCTCCAGCACTGGGAAAGCGTGTGGGGTACTCTCCATGCGCTAACGTGGTACGTAGAAAGATTTCAGATCACAAAGCTAAATGTTTTACGTTGCCTGTGAAAATCACTTCACCCACTGGTATGTTCTGTGTCTCCTTCAGGCCAGCGCTCTGCATCACAAGAAACTGCCCCTGTTTGTGCTTCCCTGCTCTGAACACCTGGTGATTTTGGGCATGCCATGGCTCAAATTTCACGATCTTGTGGTTTCTTGGACTGACGGTGATATCACGGTTTGGTCTCCCTCCTGTTATGAACATTGTTTAGCTCATACCGAGTTAGCTTTAAAGTCTACTACAGTATAAAGTCCCAAAGCTGTAGATTCTCCTGATATTCCCTCTGAATACTCTGATTTTCTTGAAGTTTTCAGTAAGGTCAATGCTACTAAATTGCCTCCGCACCATCCGTATGACTGTGCCATAGACTTAGTGGAGGGAGCTACGCTGCCCAAAGCTAGAGTTTATCCCCTTACCCTCGATGAAGAGAAGGCTATGGCAGACTATGTTGAGGAGGCCCTCGCGCAGGGTTTCATCCGCCTGTCTAATTCTCTGGTTGGTTCAGGGTTCTTCTTTGTTAAGAAGAAAGACGGGGGGTTGAGACCCAGCATAGATTACCACGGGCTTAACGACATTACTAAGAAGTTTGCGTATCCGTTGCCTCTCATACCCAGCGCACTCAAACAACTTCGTGAAGCATCGTATTTTACTAAATTAGACCTGCGCAGCGCCTCCGTGCATCCGTGAGGATGATGAGTGGAAGACTGCCTTTACCACAACCAATGGGCATTACGAATATCTGGTTATGAGTTTTGGTCTCGCTAACGCCCCGGCAGTCTTCCAGTCATTTATGAATGATGTGTTCAGAGATATGATTGGAAAGTACGGCATCCTATTTATAGAAGACATTCTGATTTACTCGGCTGACTTTGAGTCCCATGTGAGCCATGTTCGTTTCATTCTCCAACGCTTACTGGAGAATAGCCTTTTTGCCAAAGCCGAGAAATGCGAATTTCACCGCCAACAAGTCGCATTTCTTGGCTATGTCATTAGTTCTCAAAGCATCCTGATGGACGACACTAAAGTTTCAGCTGTCACTAACTGGCCAGTTCCACAGTCTATTAAGGATCTCCAGTGCTTTTTAGGTTTCGCTAATTTCTATAGGTTATTTATCCGCAATTTCAGTGGTATAGCCACCCCTCTTACTGCTCTGACCAAAAATGCCACTAAGAACCTGAAATGGTCTCCCGAAGCTGAGCAAGCTTTTAATAAGCTTAAATCTGCAGTCGTTTTCCGCTCCTATACTTGCGCATCCCAAGCCCGAACTCCCGTTCGTTGTCGAGGTCGACGCTTCTGATACTGGGGTGGGGGCTGTTTTGTCGCAGCGTAGTGGGTCTCCGCCTAAACTGCAGCCCATAGCCTTCTTTTCACGTAAGATGTCTCCTGCGGAGTGCGACTACGGCATAGGGGATAGAGAGCTTCTCGCTGTCAAACTGGCTCTCAAAGAATGGCATCACTGGCTGGAGGGGGCCACACACCCATTCGCGGTTATCACCGATCACAGGAACCTTGAGTATTTACGCACTGCCAAACGTCTTAATCCTCGCCAAGCTCGTTGGTCTCTATTTTTCTCTAGGTTTGACCTTTCTACTTTGTTTCGCCCCAGCAACCGCAACACTAAGGCAGGCGCGCTATCCCGAGTTTACAGTGCTCCGGATAGCACATCACAGCCGGTAAGCTTGTTCCTCTACCTGTACCTGAAAGACACTGGTCTCACATTGCTGTAGATTTTGTAACTGATTTACCAGTATCTGAGGGTTACACCACAGTGCTCACTATTGTGGATAGAGGGGGGTTAAGTTTATCCCTTTCTCTGCTCTGTCCACTGCTCTTCAGACCGCACAAGTCATTTACACGCACATATTTAGACATTTTGGTAGTCCGGAGGATTTTCTCTCTGACCGTGGCCCTCAGTTTACTTCCAGAGTTTGGAAATCATTTTTCGAGCATTTGGGTGTTCATGTCATTCTGACCTCAGGGTTTCACCCCATTAGTAACGGTCAGTGTGAACGTGTTAATCAAGAATTAGGCAGGTTTCTCCGTCTGTACTGTTATAAACACCCCTCTGACTGGTCTCAGTTCCTTATATGGGCTGAGATTGCGCAGAACTCTCTCACTAAGTCCATTTCTGGTCTCACACCATTTCAGTGCGTTCTGGTTTACCAACCTCCTTTAGCTCCGTGGACAGTTGTGTCCTCTGAGGACCACTGTGGACGACTGGATGCAGGGGAGTGAGCAGGTGTGGGAGGAAACCCACCAGCAGGTTTCGGACGTGTTGCGCAAGTACAAGGAGATAAATATTACATAAACAGATAAACAGATAAATATTACATCCTCTCATACCTGTCAAGTCTCCCGTTTTGGCCGGGAAACTACCGTATTTTACTCCTCTTTCCCGCCGTCCTCCCGTATTAGTATTTTCCCGTAAATTTCCCGTATTTTATTAAAATAAAAAAATATATATTATTGAGGATACAGGGCACTGACCGCTCTGTGTCTCTTAACCAATCGTGGAGCCGGTTCAAGGAGAAAGTCCCGCCTTTCAGGAGAAACAGCCAATCAGCTTCCAAGGAGGGTCAGTGTGGGGAAGCCCCGCCCTCCTCGCTGTGAGTTCAGGCAGCTAGTTGGAGCTGCTGATGTTAAAACATACATGCAGCGATTTTTCTAAAAGAAAGGTAACGGTAGTCTAATCATGGAAACTGTGATGAGATTTTTCTGATAGCTGCTTAAAAATACTCCGAAATAAAACACAGAGATTAAACCTTTTAAAATAAAAAAAAATTACAGCTTGTGACTCAGTTTAACTAGAAATGTGGAGAGGACCGACATTAACTGAACTGATCAGGGGTGGAGTGATCAAAAGGAAGAAGTATTAATTAAAAATTATTGTGTAGGCCCCTTAGGACTAATTTTTACTGATGGAATATATCTGGTCCATGTCCTTTTAGTAAAAGCTCATAATACCATTTTTAGGTCACCAACAGTCATTTTGCAGAATTTGTGCACTCTTTGTTCAATTTTAAATCCATTAAATAAATAAAAAATATATCATATAAAAGAGTGCATTTATTACAAAAAAGACATGAAATCTTAAATAAAAAAAATATATAGAAAAGGGTTTTTAATTTGGCTGTATTAAAAGAATGACATATCCACAACATGTCCACAACATGTTCAGATTCTGATAATCTAATTGTAGTGTGTAAGTGGTTCACATGTGGTTATTTTAGATTTTTTGTAAACCTGTTTTAAAATGTAAGAGATACTGAACCTTCGTTGGGCTGGTGGGACGGCTTTAAGCGGACAGAGGAAAATATCCCTTATTTTTAAATCTAAAACTTGACAGGTATGCATCCTCTCTGTCATCTGTTCTGGCTGATTTAGAACAAAACCCTGTTACTGAAGTTAGGTTGGAAGTCTTTAACCCACTTCCACAGCTAGAACTAGAGAAAATTATCTCCTCTTCAAACAGCACAACCTGCACACTTGATGCTGTTCCCACAAAATTACTAAAACAGGTACTGCCAGATATAATTAAACCTCTGTTAATGATAGTAAACTCATCGCTCACCCTGGGCCATATACCCAAAGCCTTTAAAACAGCTGTAATTAAACCTCTAATCAAGAAACCAAATCTTGATCCTAGTGTACTGTCTAACTATAGACCTATTTCAAACTTACCCTTTATTTCTAAGATTTTAGAAAAAGCTGTAGCCCAACAACTTTGCTCTTACCTGCAAAGAAACCAGATCTATGAAAAATTTCAATCTGGATTTAGGCCTTATCATAGCACTGAGACAGCTTTAGTTAGAATAACAAACGATCTACTTATAGCCGCCGACCAAGGCTGTGTTTCCTTACTCGTACTTCTCGATCTGAGCGCAGCCTTTGATACGATAGATCATACTATCCTTTTAGAAAGACTAGAGAACATGGTCGGTGTAACCGGAACTGCCTTATCATGGTTTAAATAGTACTTAACCGATCGCTATCAGTTTGTGAGGTTAAATGATATGTCTTCCAGTTATACCAATGTAAGATATGGAATTCCACAAGGCTCTATATTAGGACCGTTATTATTTACATTATATATGCTCCCACTGGGCAAAGTTATTAGAAAACATGATGTGAATTTTCATTGTTATGCGGATGACACGCAGCTCTTCATATCAGCCAAACCTGATAACAGAGTGAGATTAAAGAAAATCGAGGATTGTGTAGAAGATGTAAAATCATGGATGTCGCACAACTTCCTCCTATTAAATAGTGATAAAACAGAAGTTCTCCTATTAGGCCCCAAAGCTGCTAGAAATAAATTATCAGACTTAATGCTAAATCTGGCCGACTTCTCAGCCACCCCTGGTTCAGCAGCTAAAAACCTTGGAGTTATTATAGATTCAGATCTAGCATTCGATAAACACATATCTAATGTTACTAGAACAGCTTTTCTACACCTCCGTAATATTGCCAAGCTAAGAAATGCCCTATCACTGCATGACGCAGAAACATTAGTACATGCCTTTATTACCTCAAGGCTAGATTATTGTAATGCGCTACTGTCTGGATGTTCTGGCAGTAACTTAAATAAACTTCAGCTAGTTCAAAATGCTGCAGCCAGGGTCCTTACTAAAACGAGAAAATTTGACCTTATTAGTCCAGTACTATCAGCACTGCACTGGCTTCCAGTCAAATTCCGCATAGTCTATAAAATTCTCCTGTTAACGTATAAGACCTCATCTCCTGTTATGAACCACCGCGATTACTTAGATCTCAGGGTGCTGGTTTATTAGTAGTTCCTAAAATTCAGAGGAGCTCTGCAGGAGGAAGAGCTTTCTCTTATAAAGCGCCTCAACTCTGGAATAATCTCCCCAAATATGTTCGGGACTCAGACACAGTCTCAATCTTTAAGTCTAGACTGAAAACTTACTTGTTTAGTTTAGCTTTCGGTAATTAATGTTTTTCCCTTTAGATAAGGCTGCAGATTCAGGGGTTCATGGACAGAGGGAATTGTGGTAAACTGAGATGCTGGTGCTGCTGTTCTCCCACTGCACACGGTCACTCAGGTTTGTGGATGGTGGAGTGGGTGGATGCCAGTGTTTCAGGGAGCCTCCATGTCTATGTTACCTTCTGGCTCTCTGCCTTTAGTTAGGCTGTTTTATTTAGATCTGCCGGAGTCATTAGCCACACTCTGATAATGTTTTATATTCTCTGTTTTACATAAATCCAGTCAAAACTAATTCCATCACTCTGCCTTCCTCCGAGTTACTGACTGCCCACCTGTCTGACCCGATACCGAGGGATGTTGGACCCTCAGGCTCTCATGTCCTCTGTCTGGCCAGACTGGAAGTTTCTGAAGTCAGCTCTTCTCCATCCACCACCACAGATCAGCTGCTCATCATCCATCTTACTCTATAAGCCATTAGTGGAGCTGCTATACACCTGAATATATAAAACCTATGTGGATGTATGAAAGACTTTTTAAAATTAATTTAAAAGCCATTTGACCAGTGGTAGGATGGTCCCCCCTTTAATGTGAGTCTTGGTCCTCCCAAGGTTTCTTCCTCTTCCTGCAGCTCTGAGGGAGTTTTTCCTTGCCTCCGCGCTCACTAGGGGTTCTGTATTATGTATATTCTATGTTTAATGTTTTGCCCGATTCTTTGTCCTGTAATCATGTTTCTGTAAAGCTGCTTTGTGCCAACACCAGTTGTAAAAAGCGCTATACAAATAAATTTGATTTGATTTGATTTGAAGGAGCAGTCTGACAGACACCGAGGCAGTACCCCCAACCAGGGGATCGAGTATGGTTGTCCACCCAGGACTTGAGGTTTGAGGGGGAGTGCAGGAAACTTTTGCCTAAATATATTGGTCCTTTCAAGGTTTTGTCTCAAGTTAATGAAGTTACTTATAAGATTGAACTTCCAGCCCTGTGTAGAGTCCATAACTCTTTCCATGTGTCATTCCTAAAACCTCTTGTCCCAGGTCCGCTCGCTGAGGGTCTTCCAGATGACGTGCCGCCCACGCGGTGGAGGGAGAGGCTTCATCCACCTACGTGGTGAGAGAGGTGCTGGATTCTCGTAGGCGCGGTGGTGTGCTCCAGTATCTCATTGACTGGGAGGGCTACGGCTCCGAGGAGCGCTGTTGGGTAGCCGCCGGTGATGTGCTGGATCCTGCTCTTCTAGACAAATTTCATGCTCGTCATCCGGGTAAACCTGCTCCTAGACCCCGTGGGTGTCCCAAGCGCTCGCTTTCCTCATCGGTTCCGGTTCGTCGGGGTTCCTGGTCGTCCCGCAGCCCCCGTCTGTCCGGCACCTCTGTGGCTACTCCGGTTCCTCCTGCCGGTACTCCCTGTTCGTCGGGTGGGCATCGTCATGGTCGACCCATTCTGTCTCTGTGCCGGCTCCCTTGGGGGGAGGGTACTGTCACGTCTGGTGCTGTAGGCACTCCTGATCCTTCCACACTGAGCTCCAATGGAGGTTTACAGCCTAACAACTACACTACCCAGAAGGCACCACACGCTGACCTCACACACACACCTACGCACGTGACACACCTCACCTGCTTCCGCCAGGAAGCCCCGAGTATTGATTACCCCAGGGTATTTAAGGGCGCTTCACGAACTTCTTGGTGCCGCGTATTGTTGGTTCTACCTCATTACAAAGCGTTACTGATTACTTGTCTCTGATATTTCGTGTATAACCTTGCCTTTTGTTTTTCTCAAAGCCGATTTTTGGATTTCCTCTGATTGTGGATTTTTCTGTGTATGCACTGGACTGTTTCACGTTTTTCAATTTTGGATTATCTCTGATGTTGGCTTCCTCGTGCTTGAACTCTGGACTGTTTCCCACTCATGATATTGGTTATTCCTACGTTGCTTCTTTTTGCAGGTGCTCTAAGTGTTTTTGTACGACTACCCGTTTCTCTGCCCTGTGTCTCAATAAACAACCCATTTTACTGTATCCGCGAGTGTCTGTATTCTGTGCACACCATGACATTCATTGCTTTCCACTGCACACATTGAGATACCTCTACAGTAGCATTAGTGTCCTTAAAAAACTTGATCTGGCTTTTTGTAAAAGTAATGAATTCAGGGTAAATTCTATAGGTAAAAGGTTAGATGTTTTGGATGTTTGAGCCAGTCTAGCACATGAGCAACCCAGTTCAGGGTTTAGTACGCAGTTGAAATTGCCTGTAGTTTTAAGCTAATATCTATCCACATTTGGTAAAGAGGAAAAGAAAGAGTATATAAATGTCTCATCATCCCAATTTGGGGCATACAGTTGCAAGAAAAAGTATGTGGAACCTTTGGGATTACTTGGATTTCTGCATAAATTGGTCATTAAATGTGTCAATAAATATTCATCTTTGTCACAACAATAGACAAACACAGTCTGCTTAAACTAGGACCACACAAAAAAGATATATGTTTCCATGGTTTTATGGAACACAACATGTTCATATTCACAGTGAGGGGAGAAAGAAATCCAACTAATCCCAAAGGGTCCACATACTTTTTCTTGCAACTGTATGCCCCAAATTGGGATAATAAGACATTTATATACTCTTTAATTTCCTCTTTACCAAACGTGGATAGACATTTGCTTAGAACTACAGGCAATTTCAACTGCGTACTAAACCCTGAACTGGGTCGCTCATGTGCTAGACTGGCTAAACATCCAAAACATCCAACCTTTTACATTCCATAATTACAAATTTATTAAACTACTGTCCAGAAACTATAATATATATCTACCATTTGGGTCAGAAATGCTATGACTAGCTTTAAAAGGAATGTCTTTGTTAATGAGTATTGCTGTGCCTCCAGGGATGCCATTACATACTTTTTGAGGTGTATGCAAACATATTATCGGCGCCCCCAGTTAATTATATTAGTTTATTAGCTGATCAGTTGGATCCGGTGGAAAACATACAATTGTAGGGCAGAGACCAGGGTTAAAAACTAATTTGAACTAAGTATAGTACTAGATTCTGGCTATCCTCAACAACCAGCTTCTAGCTAACTGATTACCTAAATACATTTTCCATTATAGCTTACAGTAATACTGCAATCCTAAATTAATAAAAACACAGTATTCATTTGAAAATGAAATAGTTATTGGCTGATTAGGTACATCATATATAGGTTTATTTTCTCAAACCTTGATCTGTGTGTTTTGATTCAGAGACAAGTCTTTTTAACCAGCTATCAGAAACATGGTTAGCTCCATTACCTTTCTTTTAGAAAAATCGCCGTATATCCAGATATGTTTTATCATCAGCTTAAACCCGGTGCAAGAACTCAAAAATCAATTCACAGGCCAGGCCAGGTGACGCCCCTGTGTATTATCATACATGAACAAACAGCTCTTACAGAAAATGCGACTAGAAATCATTTTCCGGCATCGATTTGGTGCCCCCGCTAGTGCAGTGCCCCTATGCGTCACATACGCTGCATACCTCTTTTTGCGCCACTGTGTGCCTCGAGTTTTAAAATCAAATCTAGAATGAAACACTTCGCCTACCTAGCATTTGCAAATTCTGTAAATATCCTTAATACGAAGGTGTGCTTCTTGCAGGAATGCAATGCCAACATTAAGCTGTAAAAGATGAGTTGAGATTTGCCCCCTTGATATTCCAAGAAACCAAAATTACATTTCTATCATTGTACCTATTCATGAACCGACATTGACACTACAGAAAGCCAACTGTAAATAAACGAGAACTATCTCAGCAATTGACATATCAAATGCAAGAGCAATAACTGCAAAATTATAACCAAAACGATATTGGGTTCCGGTTGGCGAGCGGAATGGAGTAGTGGTGTTTTTTTGGGCTCCTGCCACACAGTTCGTTTTCGACCTTCTACTCGCTCAAATTCATTAAGGATTGTGTCAACGACCGTCTGAATGTGTTTTGCATGCATTGTCTACCAAGATGTCATCTAAATCAAGCAAACCGGACAAGAAAAAAGAACAAGTTTCTGCTGCTAGCCCCGCTGTCGACAACGCTACGCTGGCTAGCATGCTAGACAACCTCAAAGCGGACCTGCTAACTAAACCTGACTCTCTCTCTGCAAGATTTGAAAACAAGCTCGGTGCCATTGAAACGAAGTTAGACGGAATTCAGTCTACACTGAACAATCATGAACAACGAATTTCCGATGTGGAATCTGGGCTGAACGATTTGCAGCGCCTAGAAACGCAGGTGATTTGCATGGCTGAAGATAACGCAAAGCTGAAAGCTAAGCTCCTAGACCTGGAGGGGAGGAGTAGACGGTACAATATTCGTCTCATAGGACTGCCTGAATCGATCGAAGGTATTAGGCCAACTGTGTTTTTTTCCAATCTTTTGGTTGAGATACTCGGGAAAGATGTGCTGCCCTCCCCTCCGGAACTTGAGAGAGCTCACCGTGCGCTTAAAGGCAAACCAGCCGGAGGAGAAAAGCCCAGGGCAGTGATCATTTGTTTTCACAAGTTTCAAACTAAGGAAGCAGTGATTCGCGCAGCTCGGCGAAAGCGAGGCGAGCTGAGGTACAATGACAAGCCGGTGTACATTTATGAAGACTACTGCCCCGAAATCTTGGAGCAGCGCGCAGAATACAAAGACGTTATGCAACAACTCTACACTCTCCAACTCAAGCCTTCACTGCTGTATCCAGCGCGCCTGTTCATCAGGTTGGGAAATGGCGAGAGACGGTACTTGAAATCAGTAAGTGCAGCCGAGCAGTTCCTGGTCACGTACAAGCCTGCTTCAAGTGCAGAAGAGGACTGATTTAAGCCAAGGCCCAGCTAAGTTGATAACTTCCAATGATTTCTTTTTTTTTGTGATATGGTCGAGCCGAACAGTCGGAGTATCTAGTAGGTTAGTAGGTCAGTAGGCTATGTTCTTTTGTCTCAATTCCAGTATACGCCACTGAGTGGCGCAACGTTACAAGCCTGGACTATGATCTACAGTCACTTTTGTATCGCTACAGTTACTGTTAGTTGTGTTTAATTGTTAATTGAAGACTCATAATCTGTAGGCTAAAATATGGTGTGGTAAATCTGATTATTTTTTTTAATTATTTTATTTTTTTTGAGTTAGGCTACTGTCACGGTCTGGGCGTACTGCATAGAATGGTCAAAATAACTTTTCTATAACACCACTTCTTAATGTTTGTTTGTGTGGCGGGGCAGAAGAGAGTGGTGTAGGTCCCCGGGAGAAGTTTGCTAAGTGAAGATGGCACGTTTGTGCACGGGTTACGGGTGTGGGGGGATAGTGGGAGTGGGTTTGTACTGGGGACGGGTGAGGACAGGGTTTTTTTTTTTTTTTTTTTCCTTATTCTTTCCTTTGTTTTTTTTTTGTTTTTTTTTTCTTCTATCTCTTGGACACTGTGCTTCTATACGTGCTTACTTTCCATGCACATTAACATTATGGTATATTTTGTGTACTTCATACAGAACTCACTGTTTGCATGGTTGATAGAAAGTCAGTGAATAATATTCGTTTCATATCCTGGAACGTAAAAGGGGCAAACCAAGCAACGAAAATAAATAAGATTATGTCCCATATTCAGGGGTTGAGAGGCGAAGTGGTGTTTTTGCAGGAAACACACTTGCGTACAGAGGCAATTTTGCGTCTTAAAAGGGGTAAGTTCAACCAATCATATCATTCAAAGTTCAGTGCTAGGGCTAGGGGGGCTGCAATTTTGATCCAAAGCCACATTCCCTTTGAGTTAGAAAAAGTTGTAGCGGATTCATCTGGCAGGTTTGTTATAGTGTCAGGGCAGCTGTGTAACACACCAGTAGTCTTGGCCAGTGTTTATGCACCAAACTGGGATGATGCTCAGTTCATATCCAGGTTTTTCACCTCCATGCCCAATATTGAGACTTACCACATAATCATAGGGGGGGATTTCAATTTTGTTCAGCACCCTAACTTAGATAGATCTTCAACCAGACCACACTCCCTTACAAAATCGGCCAAGCTACTTTCATCTACTGCATCACAGTTGGGCTTTTCAGACCCATGGAGGTTTAAATTTCCAGACAAAAAATTGTTTTCTTTCTTCTCGCCTGTCCATCACTCTTATTCTAGAGTTGACTTCTTTCTCTTAGATAACAGATTACTTTCTAACATATGCTCATGTGATTACCACAGTATTATAATCTCGGATCATGCTCCCACTTCTTTAGACGTACATTTTCCTACTTACAGACGCCCTTTAAAGCCATGGAGATTCAGCTCAAGTTTACTAGCTAATGACTGCTTTGTTGAGTATGTAACGACTGCCTCCCAACTGTTTTTTTTTCAATTAATGACACTCCAGATGTGTCAAGGGGCACTTTATGGGAAACCTACAAGGCATACCTGAGAGGCTATGTAATTTCTTATACAGCTCACCTCAAGAAACTGAACGGGCAAAGACAGTCAGAGTTAGCACAAACGATTTTGGAAGCTGATGAGAATTATTCTACAAACCCAGATCCTGCACTTTACAAAAGACGGTTACAACTTCACTCTGAGCTAGCTCTTTTAACCACGTATGAAGCAGAACTCCAATTGCTTAAATCACAACAAAAATTTTTTGAATCAGGGGACAAAGCTAGCAAACTCCTTGCTCAGCAAGCTAGAGCTGCTGCTGCCTCTAGGCTAATTCCATCTATAAAATCACCATCAGGTATCATTCTTAATGACCCCAAAAGCATAAATGAAACGTTTACAAAATTCTATTCTGATTTATATACATCTGACCATCCTCAGTTGAATACACCCAATAGGCTTAATAATATTGTATTTCCCACAATAGAAGAGGAGTGGGCAGAAAAGTTAGCCAGCCCAACATCCCCAATTGAGGTTGCAGGCGCTATCAGAGCTTTACAAAGTGGCAAGTCACCAGGCCCAGATGGCTTCATAGTAGAATTTTATAAGAAATTTGCCCCACTTCTTTCTAAGATTTTAAGTGATGTATATAATGAAGCATTGTCTGTTGGCAGACTACCCCCAACTTTGAATAATGCTACCATTTCCCTTTTGTTAAAAAAGGATAAGGACCCATTACTTTGCAGTAGTTTCAGACCCATATCTTTATTAAATGTTGATTACAAGATTCTTGCTAAACTTCTATCCCTTCGTCTCCAACAGATTCTACCAAGTATTATTTCATCGGATCAAACAGGCTTTATGTTAGGTAGACACTCATTTCACAACACTCGGCGGCTTTTCAACATACTCAACATGCCCAGCTCCAGCGTCCCAGAGGTCGTGGTGTCGCTAGACGTGGAAAAAGCTTTTGATAGGGTGGAGTGGGATTTTCTGTTTGAGGTAATGGATAGATTTGGGTTGGGCTCTGGCTTCTTGTCATGGGTCAAATTGCTATATTCATCCCCAGTTGCATTTGTACAAACAAATAATACGCTCTCGCCTCCCTTTCAACTCCAACGTGGCACAAGACAAGGTTGTCCACTATCCCCTTTATTGTTTGCCATAGCCATTGAACAGCTAGCAATCTGGTTGAGATCGGAAGCAGGATTTCAAGGTATCCTTCGCCACAACACGGAACACAAACTTTCCTTATACGCTGACGATTTGCTCCTTTATGTGTCCAATCCATCCACATCACTTCCACTTGCCTTAGACATTTTAAAACAGTTTGGCCAATGGTCAGGCTACAAGCTCAACTTTGGAAAAAGTGAACTATTTGCTTTAAATGAGTTGGCTGGGGTGTTTCCTGACAGCACAGCTCCTTTCAGAAGGGCAGACAATAGTTTTAAATATTTAGGTATACTCATAACCAGGACTCTGACAGATGCTTTCAATAAGAATTTTGTTCCTTTGCTTGGTAAGGTTGAGAATGACCTCGCCAGATGGTCCACTCTACCTTTGTCATTGGCAGGCAGGGTGAACCTTATTAAGATGACCATATTGCCAAAGTTTCTATACCTCTTTCAACATATTCCTGTACTCATTTCAAAAAAGTTTTTTGATAAACTGGACAAATTAGTTTCTAACTTTCTTTGGGTCAGTAAACCAGTGCGAATACGAAAAACAATACTGCAACTTCCTAAAAGAATGGGGGGTCTCGCTCTCCCCAATTTTATACATTATTACTGGGCAACCAATATTCATAAGCTGTTATATTGGACTGATACATCTACGACCGACCAGCCTGCATGGGTACAACTTGAAATGTCTTCATCTCAGTCCTCTTTAAGGGCGTGGCTTTGCTCTCCCCTTAACTTGTCAACGGCAGATGCAAGCAAAAACCCAGTAGTTAAACAGTCCCTCAAAATCTGGTTGCAATTCAGGAGGCATTTTGGCCTGAGAGACTGTTCAATTTACGTGCCAATATTACATAACAATAACTTTAAACCATCTATTATGGATTCCGCTTTTAAATTATGGTTTGAAAGGGGCATAGTCTCAATTAACGATCTCTATGAGGGTGGCACTTTCATGTCTTTTACGGGCTTGTCGACCAAATTTAAGCTTCCTCCCTCCCATTTCTTTCGATTTTTTCCAGAAAAATTACTCTGACTTCCCAAATCTTCATGTACAAACTTTATTAGACAAACTTTTCTTGATAGACCCCAATCAGAGAGGAAATATTTCACATATTTTTAGGGCCTTGGACTCCATTGTTGCTGTTTTTCCCCAACAAACAAAAAATCTATGGGAACAAGATCTAGGTCTGACTATTGAGGAGGACCAGTGGGCTAATATTTTAAAATTGGTGCACAACTCCTCTATCTGTGCACGACATGGTCTAATCCAGTGCAAATTAATTCATAGGATCTACAATACAAATCATAGATTGTCAAAATTCTACCCCAGTGTCGCAGACACCTGTAATAGATGCAACCAATCTCCTGCCGACCTTCTGCACATGTTTTGGTCATGCCCTAAGTTGAAATGTTTTTGGTCTGAAATATTTGGGACCCTCCACAGGGCCTATGATGTTGGAGTTGATCCCCATCCTCTTCCAGCTCTTTTTGGTATTCTTCAAACTAAATCTTTTTCAAGCAAAGCCCAACACTGCATGGCCTTCTGTTCTTTACTGGCAAGGCGTTTAATTTTGCTTAACTGGAAACATACCACACCCCCCTCTTACAGTCGATGGGTCAAGGAAGTTTTGTTCAATTTAAAATTGGAGAGGCTAAGATTTTCCCTTAAGGGTTCACTGAGTAAATTTAATAGGACTTGGGACCCCCTGCGGTCCATCATAGATACTGTGGATATTGAACCAGAAGAGACACAGGTCTGAGGTTATTTATTTATTTATTATTATTATTATTATTTTTTTTTTTATTATTTGTTTTTTTATTATTGTTATTATTATTATTTTTTTTTTTTCCTTTATCTTCCTATCCTCTTGTTTGTCAATTTGACTTGTTTGGGAAATGACTTTCATTCATTGTGTGTGGAAGGGATGGGTGGTTGTGTGGGTCGTTGGGAGGGGTGGGTGGGAGGGGTTGATGTGTGGGAGGGGTTGATGTGTGGGAGGGGTGGGTGTGTTGGGTGGTGGTGGTTTGGAAAAAAAAAAAAAAAAAAAAATGTGAGCCTTTTTGTATGTTATGGGTCCGCCCCATCTTTTCTGAGTCTTTGTATTGTTGTTGCTCAATAAAAAAAATTATAAAAAAAAAAAAAAAATTATAACCAAAACAGAAACTTGAACATACAGACGTATACCAGCCCCCACCGACCCCCCCCCCCCCCCAGCACCTACCCAAACTAAGTGCAACTATGCAAGTTGAAACAACTTCAAGTTTGAAAGGCGCAGTTACTTTTACATGTCTTAGCACTCCTTGACAGAGCAGGAATGAAAGGTAGCCATTTCAGAATACAACAATTACACCAGCTATGGTATTTTTTTGGTTCTGTTATTTTTTAATAATAGCTCTCAGTGTGGCCTGTTGGAGTTCCAAAGCTTTAGAAATGACTCTGTAACCTTTTCTAAACTGACAGATGTCAAGAATTTAGTTTTTTTTTTCTTCTGTTTTTGAATTTCTTCAAATCACGGCATAGTGTTGCTTTTTGAGATCTATTATCTGCTTCATGTTGTCAGACAGTTTCTAATTAAATGATTTTTTGATTCTACAGGTCTGGCAGTAATCAGGCTTTTTCATGTCACTGTAAGTTACATTCCAAACGTCTCAATGCCCCTACACTTCTACTGATATGAAAATGATCATGAAAATGTATCTCCAATATGCTCAAAAATAATATACATATAAATAAGTGACAAAGTGCTAAACACCTTTCGGAACTCCTTCCTTCAAGACTGTTGGAAAATCATTTCAGGTGACCACCTCTTGAAGCTCATTGAGAGAATGATGCCAAGAGTGTGCAAAGCAGAGAGCAAAGTGTGGCTATTTTGAAGAAACTATAATATAAAAAAAATCTTTTTTGTTAAGTACATAAAACTCCACATGTTCATTCACAGGTTTGATGCCTTCAGTGAGAATTTCAAAGACATAATTTAATGTTTTTTTTATTATTATTACACTCTAAAAAGTGATTTTGTGTTTTAGTCAGTGGAAACTAATATTATTAAGTTGAGTGAACTTACCTGCCAGTACAACTCAATAAAATTAGTTCAGAGAACTTCAACCTGAAAACTTAAAAATGTGATTTGAACCAACTTTTAGTCACTACCTGTGTCAATGCTCTTTCTACAGTGTTGGTTCATGCAGCTTTCCTATAGGCTCCTGACACCATATGTTTGCATATTGGGTGTGGCCTCTCCCCTACTTACCATCTTTGTGTTGTCTGTTGCCCAAAGCTACCTGATCCTGGGCATGAAGTAATTATAATATACATGTTGATTGGCAGGCCTCAGTGTTGTAGAGCTGTAAGAGCACATTAACTTTATTCTGTGTTTCTAGTGATCACAGTATGCTGGCTTGGAGCTACAGAGTTCACTCTTTGCTGAGTTTATTCTTATGCTGCTCCAGTATTATACTGTCAGTATTGGCAGTTAAATGATATACCAAATATGTTGAGAATACTATGTTAAGTCAACTCAGCTTTTTAAGGCAGCAGGAGAAATTATGTTGCTGAGTTTAGACAACTTGAAAGGTTTTACAGTGTACTTTTAAATTGTGAAGCACATAATTAAGTTGGATAAACTGGATAATTTAAGTTGATTTGCCTTAAATTTAAGTTGAGATAATGAAAACTGTCAACTTGAAAGTAATTAAATAATTATGTTGAGCTAACTTAAAGGATTTGTGTTAATCTAACTTGTTTACTTAATTTGTAAAAACTTAAATTATTTATGTGTTACCAATTGAAGTAATTTTTTTAAGTTGGTACAACAATTCTCTTTTTTCAGTGTATTGTAATGGTGTAAAAGGTAAATTTTCTTAAGGGGGCATTTACCCTAAAAAGACAGGGTGTGCAGGGAATTTCTGGACATGTTTAATGGCGTGATTTGTTTATGAATAATTGAAATGTCTAAATTATAAAGAAGATCTTTAAAACATTAGGAAAATATCATATTAAAAATGTTGTGTCTTTGAACTGCTTCAAAGAATCATTCTAATAACCTAGGCAAAAAAATTACCCCACATCAAGGAAATCTGTATTAAATGCACAATAACTACTGTCAACATTAACAATTATATTATAAATGATATTAAAATACTTAAACAACTATGCTGTCCCTGCAGGCATATAACAATATTGGATGTTATTCTGACATACTTTTTGTCTTTGGACATTATGACATTCAACATTCAACCTATAATTAAAGTCTATTGATGTTGGTGGCCAGCTGGGTAAAAGCAAAATTAATTTTGCATTCTATTGCACCCATGTAAATGTTTAATTTTAGCCACATCTCTTCTAGAATACAAAACTTTAACATCACAGTTTAAAAAAACAGGCTTTAATTTGTAGAGTTGAACCAAAAGTCACAGTGTGATGATGTCAGGGTTAGCCAGAGCATATCACCACCTACTCAGGCAATATTTTATCTACACAGACATTCATAAAACCAATAGAGTACTTACCTGGATCCTGTGCAGATGAAGGCGTGCAAGCCACCTGGGTCCTTAAGGTCTTCGAAGAGACAAAGGATGTCCTGGGGCAGGAGGGCCTGAGGTACCTGTGGAAGCGAAAACAAAGAAAACTATGTGATAACATCTTAACATTATAATGATTACTTACCTGGACATCCAATGGTTGCATGCATGTCTTCTTTACTGTATATATGTAAAAAGTGTACAATAACAATTGTGTACGGTTATCTTACCCGCCTGCCCACTAATTAATTACTTGTTGGTTTAGCCAGGGGTGGGCCAAGAGTATTTAAGGGCAGGCACTATTGGGACACACACTGGTTAATTGTGGCTGGTATGCCGAAAGGGAGCTATCTGATTTACCTGGCTTAAAACTCCTTCCAGTGTAAAGTATTGTATATATGGTTTTGTTTCATTTTTTCCATTTTGTTTTTGGGTTTGGTGCTTCAGTGGTCACAATAAACACTTGAAAAGGGATACTTACCTAAAACCCCAGACTATTTTTCCACTTCCGCATCACCTAATGCCTGTTTATGACATTAGATGACAAAAAATGTACCTCAGGATAACGTCTAATATCGTTAGGTGCCTGCAGGGCAGGGACAGACCAAACCAAAATTTCAGACCAAAAGAGAACTCCAAAAGTGAGAAATGCAAGATGAGAAACAGAGTAAAAAAGGGTCAAACAAGGAAAGGCCAATAGAAGACTGATGCTCAGTTTGCTGCTGTAATACTTCATGGCATGCTGAGCAAAGAATCAGGTATTTATACATGATTAAACAGCTGGACTAAAGTGAGGCTGATCTATCAATCAAGTGCTGATTGATTGGCTGAGTCACATGACTTCACCTGGAAGTTCATTAAAGTCTACAAAGGAACTGTCAAATGTAACAAATACCATCTGAGCTGCAAATTAAACCTTAATTTTCTTTTAATGGGAAAATTAAAATTAGTCAAACTCAACATTTGTTGTAAGAGGGTTTGGGAATGAGACAGTTGGAGTACAGTTAGATTCAAAACATGATGTAATCTCCACAGAATGTTTGGCTGTCACACTGTATGATTTGTAGTGTACTGGTGTACACCAAACATTAGGTGACCTACTGCATTCAGTGGACCTGTACTTCCTATTGTCCTTGTCCATGATGAAGCGTCCACTGAGTCATCAGAGAACTTGAAGCAGTCGTGATGGAAGCCTGCTGTGTAAATGGTGATAAAGGAACAGGGTCAGAGCTGGCCCCTGTGGTGTTCCTATCCTGCAGTCAACCGAATCTGACTAACACTACCGTATCCTCACATACTGTGGACGGTTGGTGTTAAAAATCCAGGATGTGAGAAACAGCTCCTTCCAACATACTCCTGTGTAGACTGTATTGTTTAAAAGAACTGTAGTAATAAAAACACACAGTGCTGCTCGGTGAGATTGAGCTCTGTGAAGAAAGAAGTTCCAGCATCTCTTCTAAACATACACAACAATTCAGTCACTAAACTTTTTATGTTTGAAGGCACTGCATTTTTCTTTCTTTAAATTTTGTAGTGAAGTGTTTATGTATTTGTTTGACAAATACATTCATTACATGTTGCTGGTGTTTTTAAGCAAACCCTTTTATCTTCTCTTCATGGCCTAATTACCATACCATACCAGTCACCTATACTCAGGCTGTGACTAATATGACATAAGCTGACATGGACATTAGTGTTTGTTATACACAAAGGCGTAGGAGCGGGCTTGATATTGGGGGGGACACATTTGCCAATATGAACCCAAGCCCACCGTATAGTTTCCTAGAACAACATTTGTGGAAATTACTTTTAATCACGAATAATTATTTTTTTCTGTATTTTGTTTTTATTAGTTAACATCCAAGTAAAGGTGATTTTACAACCTAAACATGTTACTCCATGTTACAGTTACTGTTGTTAGAAAGAATTATGCATGCAATGTCTGAATTATATACATATGAAAAAATGATCAGTTATCACCTAATATTTAAAATAATATAACAGATGTAATATTATTATTATGTATTGGCATGTCAATTCTGTTGTAATTGAATTCTGTTGTACATTTTCTCCACTCTTTGGATCTTGCGCTTTTATTTTTTTTTTCTACTGAGAGCTCTTCTTAAGATGGTGTCCTTTTATGTAAAAGAATGTAACTTTATGTTTCACAGGGATTTTTATAAACATCAGGACATGTGGTCTTACTGTGAACTACAACTGAACAGAAGTCACGTTAACCCTGTTCTTACATATTCTACTGCATATTAACGAAAAGTTAAAGAACCTGCTTTAAACTACCAACATAAAGTATTGTACTAAATTCTGGCTATCCACTACATCCAGCTTCTAGCAAACAATTGTCGTTCATTATAGCTCAAGTCCTGTAATCCTAAATTAATAAACAGTTTGAAAATGAAATAGTGATTAGCTGATCAGGTACAGGGCAAGTTAAACATTACATATATAGTTTTTTTTTTCTTTAACCTTGACTCCCAATCTAGGTAATTCCAAAGTTAAGGTAACTCACTAACACAGCTGCAGTTTATTAATCACAGTGGGTTTAAACTGTGGGCTGATTCAGAGACGTGTATTTTTAACCAGCTATCAGAAACATATCATCACAGTTTACGTGGTTAGCCTACCGTTACCTTTTCTTTTCCAGGGGTGCGTTTCCCGTACAACGACGGAGCCTAGCACTGAACTAACGTGGTACGATGCATCGTTAAACTAACTAACATCTGAAATATGACCGTTTCCCGAAACCATCGTACTTTGTTGGTACCACAGAAGTCTGAACTATGTTGGTTTGAACCACCGTGGTCTTAACTAAGGTGTTTCCAGATGTGTTCGGCCAGACTTTCCCAGCAGAAAACGTGCAAAACTCACAATCTTTAAAATATTATGCCAAAAATATGTTAATAATGTATCATTTAGGCTATTTATATTGTAATTATCACCAGAACATAACGGACAACAATACTATTGATAAAATAACAATGAACTGCAAGTAAAATGTACACAATAATTGCTATATATTAATTATTATTTGTAACAGACAGTGTTACTTAAAAAAACATACACATATTTGCTATTGCAATATTTTTTTAAATAAAATAATCACCATTCTGAATGAGTCTTATTCAAATGAGACCTGAGAAATGTGTGTTACTCAGTGGTTCAGCAGAGCGCCTACGACGTGCAGCGCGCGGTGTTCTGTCGAATTGTGCAACCGATCGAGATGTGCTTCTCAACACCAGCGCCCATGCGTGGAAACATTTTTTATTTATTTATTGTTTTTTTTATGGTAATTCTGTTCTTTTTGGGTGCATTAAACAACCAGAAACCCCTTGCCATTATTTCCTGAGTATTACAAATGCGTAAATGACAGCTGATGATAATGAAAGTAATAATAAGTTAGCAATAATAAAAAACATAAGGTTTATAATCACCCCTAATAACCCTAAACTGTCTCCTGATATTTTGATTCAGGCTTTCCAAATAATCTACCGAAAGCATGTTTAAATATGGGGCTTTTTCTAGCAATTTTATATTTAAAAATTAAATATGCACTAGGGTAGTACGGTTTGACAGGGTAGCAAAACTCGACAGAACACCGGATGGAAACCTAGTTCGAATCCCGGTCGTGGTTTTATTCTCTTAATGTTTTTTTTTCATAATGGCAATTAATGTTATTATTTTTTACATATATATTAATGTAGCCTACATATTTCTACGTATTTCCTGTAATATATTATTTAACAAATACTAATTGATAACATTTGTATAGGCCTAGAAACACACGTTGTATTGGCTAAATGATACATTTTCTTTATTCACACTCTGTCTGGCCCTGTTACCTCCAGAGGATAATTAGGTAATTCAAAACACCTGCTTATTACATGTCTCTATTTATTTTAAGACACTTTTTACTTATTTTTTTCTTGTTATGAATATATTATTAAAAGACACCTTCTTGCCTACTGTATGGATATATTTGTTTCACTGGGTACAAACAATGCAAATATACCCTCAAAGGTCCTTAGGGTACAGGTGTTTACGTTAAAGCCATTTTAGAGTATTACCCCAGTGACAGTTTAATAGCCTTATTCACAGAGTGCATATAGCACAGTGGGTTTAAAAAAATAATTATTAACTATTTCATAAATGTGCACAGCACAAGTTATCTTTACTCAAGAGATGCCTGCTTGAATAATTGACATACATCTTTCCAAGACTGTAAAATACATTTTAGCTAAAGAGCACTTCAGTGCACTCTTTTCACTACACTGAATTCATGTTTGCCAAATAAAGCTAAATGTTAAAGACATACATTAAAAAAAGGACTGAATTTTATTATTTTACCTGGGCGCACATGGATAAAAGTGAAGTGGCTCAATTAATGTAATTAACACAAACATTAAAAAAATAGGTACACTTGACATCTTAAATCCTCGTGCAGCAATATTAATGTGATTTATCAGCTTTCTGAGTCCTACCATAGGCGTAGGAACCGGGGGGGATGGGTGGGACATGTCCCACCCAATATTAGAAACAGGTGGATTTGTCCCCCCCAAAAATGATATCAGCTCGCTCAGGGGTGCGTTTCCCGTACAACGACGGAGCCTAGCATTAAACTAACGTGGTACGATGCATCGTTAAACTAACTAACATCTGAAGTACGACGGTTTCCCGAAACCGTCGTACTTTGTTGGTACCACAGAAGTCTGAACTATGTTGGTTTGAACCACCGTGGTCTTAACTAAGGTGTTTCCAGATGTGTTCGGCCAGACTTTCCCAGCAGAAAACGTGCAAAACTCACAATCTTTAAAATATTATGCAAAAAATAATAATGTATGATTTAGGCTATTTATATTGTAATTATCACCAGAACATAACGGACAACAATACTATTGATAAAATAACAATGAACTGAAAGTAAAATGTACACAATAATTGCTATATATTAATTATTATTTGTAACAGACAGTGTTACTTAAAAAAACATACACATATTTGCTATTGCAAAATTTTTTTAAAATAAAATAATCACCATTCTGAATGAGTCTTATTCAAATGAGACCTGAGAAATGTGTGTTACTCAGTGGTTCAGCAGAGCGCCTACGACGGTGCAGCGCGCGGTGTTCTGTCGAATTGTGCAACCGATCGAGATGTGCTTCTCAACACCAGCGCCCATGCGTGGAAACATTTTTTATTTATTTATTGTTTTTTTTTTATGGTAATTCTGTTCTTTTTGGGTGCATTAAACAACCAGAAACCCCTTGCCATTATTTTTTATTATTATTATTTAGTATTACAAATGCGTAAATGACAGCTGATGATAATGAAAGTAATAATAAGTTAGCAATAAAAAACATAAGGTTTATAATCACCTCTAATAACCCTAAACTGTCTCCTGATATTTTGATTCAGGCTTTCCAAATATTCTACCGAAAGCATGTTTAAATATGGGGCTTTTTCTAGCAATTTTATATTTAAAAATTAAATATGCACTAGGGTAGTACGGTTTGACATGGTTGCAAAACTCGACAGAACACCGGATGGAAACCTAGTTCGAATCCCAGTCGTGGTTTTATTCTCTTGATGTTTTTTTTTCATAATGGCAATTAATGTTAGTATTTTTTTACATATATATTAATGTAGCCTACATATTTCTACTTATTTCCTGTAATATATTATTTAACAAATACTAATTGATAACATTTGTATAGGCCTAGAAACACACGTTGTATTGGCTAAATGATACATTTTCTTTATTCACACTCTGTCTGGCCCTGTTACCTTCAGAGGATGATTAGGTAATTCAAAACACCTGCTTATTGCATGCCTCTATTTATTTTAAGACACTTTTTACTTAGTTTTTTCTTGTTATGAATATATTATTAAAAGACACCTTCTTGCCTACTGTATGGATAAATTTGTTTCACTGGGTACAAACAATGCAAATATACCATCAAAGGTCCTTAGGGTACAGGTGTTTACGTTAAAGCCATTTTAGAGTATTACCCCAGTGACAGTTTAATAGCCTTATTCAGAGAGTGCATATAGCACAGTGTGTTTAAAAAATATTTATTAACTAATTCATAAATGTGCACAGCACAAGTTACCTTTACTCAAGAGATGCCTGCTTGAATAATTAACATACATCTTTCCAAGACTGTAAAATACATTTTAGCTAAAGAGCACTTCAGTGCACTTTTTTCACTACACTGAATTCATGTTTGCCAAAAAAAGCTAAATGTTAAAGACATACATTAAAAAATGGGCAATTAACTTACATTTTCAAAATACATTTGAGTACTGAATTTTATTATTTTCCCTGGGCGCACATTGGTAAAAGTGGCTCAATTAATGTAATTAATGTAATTAACACAAACATCAAAAAATTAGGTACACTTGACATCTTAAATCCTCGTGCAGCAATATTAATGTAATTTATCAGCTTTCTGAATCCTACCGTCCATCGTCTGCACTAATAACCAGGAACTAAGCTCCTAACGACAGGTCTAGAGCTGTAGTTGGAACGACGCAGCTGAACCACGGTAGTTGCGAACATTCGCTGGAACTACGGTTCTGGGAAACACCTGAGTAGCTTAACTAAGGTTCGCACTATGTAAGTTACTAAGGTGGTTACCTCCATAGTTCCAACTACGCTTTTGGGAAACACCTGCGTCGCAGCTGCATCGTCCAGACTATGTAAGTTGCTAACGTAGTTAGCAACTGAGCTTTTGGGAAACGTACCCCAGGTCAGCTGTACTATTAATGAGGAGACAGACCGGACCAATTACGGAGCCGGTTCAGGTATTAAGTCACGCCTCTCAGTAGAAACAGCCAATCAGCTTGCTGGTTTTGCGGCGCGCGGAGCAGAGGCAGTTTGCTGTTGGGGAAGCCCCGCCCCCTCGCTGTGAGATTTAGCAGCGGGATCGGGACGCAGCAGCTTCAGCTGATTTTAAAACAGAGATGAATATACGGAGATTTTACTAAAATAAAGGTAACGATAGGCTAACCACGTAAACTGTGATGATATGTTTCTGATAGCTGGTTAAAAATACACGTCTCTGAATCAGCACACAGATTAAACCCACTGTGATTAATAAACTGCAGCTGTGTTAGTGTGTAAGCTTATCTTTGGAATTAGCTGGATTGGGAGTCAGGGTTAAAGGAAAAAAATAAAATATATATGTAATGTTTCCCTGTACCTGATCAGCTAATCACTTTAATTTTCAAACTGTTTATTCATTTAGGATTACAGGACTTACTGTGAGCTATAATGAACGAAAATTAATTTAGCTAACTAGTTATCTAAGCTGGATGTAGATGATCGCCAGAATTTCGTACAGTACTTTAAGTTGGTAGTTTAAAGCAGTTACTTAACCCCGATCACTGCCCTAAACTAGTGTTTTCCACCTGATCAGCTAATAAACAGTCATTTACTGAGTTTACCTGTTAAAATCCTTTAGCCCCCTGGAGCCTAAATTAATCATGTATATCCACCAGAGGAAGCTCTAGAATATGCAGAACAGTTTTAATATGCAGTAGAATATATAAGAACAGGGTTGAGAAACAGTGCTGTAACCTGACTTCTGTTCATTTGTAGTTCACAGTAAGACCACATATCCTGACGTTTATAAAAGTCTCTATGAAACGTAAAGTTACATTCTTTTACATAAAAGGACACCATCTTAAGAAGAGCTCTCAGTAGAAAAAAATAAAAGTGCAGTAGAAAATGTAAATATACAACAGAATTGACATGCCAATACATAATAATAATAATAATAATAATAATAATAATAATAATAATAACAATAATAATAATAATAATAATAATAACAATAATAATAATCTGTTATATTATTTTAAATATTAGGTGATAACTGAAAATTTTTGTCATATGTATATAATTCAGACATTGCTTGCATAATTTTTCTAACAACAGTAGCTGTAATGTGGAGTAACATGTTTAGGTTGTAAAATCACCTTATAATAATAATTTACGTTTAATTAAAAGTAATTTCCACAAATGTTGTTCTAGGAAACTATTGGGTGGGCTTGGGTTCATATTGGCAAATGTGTCCCCCCCAATATCAAGCCCGCTCCTACGCCCTTGGTCGTAGGCGCTCTGCTCAACCACTGAGTAACACACATTTCTCAGGTCTCATTTTAATAAGACTCATTCAGAATGGTGATTATTTTATTTGAAAAAAAATATTGCAATAGCAAATATGTGTGTTTTTTTAAGTAACAATGTCTGTTACAAATAATAATTAATATATAGCAATTATTGTGTGCATTTTACTTGCAGTTCATTGTTATTTTATTAATAGTATTGTTGTCCGTTATGTTCTGGTGATAATTACAATATAAATAGCCTAAATGATACATTAGAAACATATTTTTGGCATAATATTTTAAAGATTGTGAGTTTTGCACGTTTTCTGCTGGGAAAGTCTGGCCGAACACATCTGGAAACACCTTAGTTAAGACCACGGTGGTTCAAACCAACATAGTTCAGACTTCTGTGGTACCAACAAAGTACGATGGTTTCGGGAAACGGTCGTACTTCAGATGTTAGTTAGTTTAACGATGCATCGTACCACGTTAGTTCAATGCTAGGATCCGTCGTTGTACGGGAAACGCACCCCTGAGCGAAACGATATTATTTTTGGGTGGGACAAATCCACCTGTTTTTAATATTGGGTGGGACATGTAGCATCTGCCAATTGTAATGTAATGTAATGTAATGTAATGTTATAACACTACATACAGTTTTAATGTTAATAAACTGTGTCTCTGTGTGGTAGAATGCAGTTGTCCTTTAGTAACTCAAGCAACTAACCAAATATAGTCAACAATAGGGACCAATTCATCTAGACACCCCCAAACTTGATAAAGGCCAGTCCTGTTACGTAAAAAATATATATAAAACAGAACCTAACGATACGAAATATGCAAAAAGATCTCAAAAAGCAGCACATTCGTTCTACAATTAAAATAACAAGATGAGTATGATTTTTTTTAAATATCAGTCTGGATCAAGATACAGACACTGGGACTTGTAGGCTAATCGCATTTTAAGATACTTTATGTTCACTGAATTTATACAACTTTAGCATTTTGTTCTCCGCAAATATTATTTCTTAACATTCAAGTAACATTATGCCACCATAATTAATCATGTTTTTTTTTTATATTGCACATTTTCTGTATTTCAGTGTTTAATGTAATCTTAATTTCTAATTATATGTTTTGTATTCAATTGTGACATGAACTTAGAATATCTGTTTTAAAATGTATGGATTGTTTGTTGCATTTTAGGCATCACACCTTTAAAGTTCATTAAAGAATGAGTTTTAAAAATGTTGTGGTGTGGTTAGTGCATGTGTAATGTGGTTACTGCATGAGAAGTCCCTTACATTGCAGAAGGCTTTTACTTCAAAAAATAATAATAAAAATAATAAAACTCACCAGATTGTTTAAAAGATATTTAAACGTATCTTTACTTCTGAACAAAAGGTTGAAACCTGCATGCTACTCCTCACAGTAGCTCACAAAATACTATACAGTGTGTAACATTCACTACCATCAAGCATGCTACACACCCCATCACATACATATATGTGAATCCTCTCAAATGTTTGTAATGAAGACTCCTATTGTGTTTTCTCTCTGAAAAGATTTTTATGAGCTTCCATGACAGAGCATCTCAACCTACATAATTTATTTCAATCATTTTCATTTTGAGTGTTTTGTACATCATTTGTGTTTCTGTCTGAAATGACAGACCATTAGAAATAATAGGTGACATTATAATAAGTGTATTAAATGTATCAAAAGTGTAGTTATGATTATATATAATATACAGTGGTGTGTATAAAGTGTTTTAAGATCATGATTTCATGGTTGCATGTTTGTCACTTTTAAATGTTTCATTAAACAAATTTAAATAGTATTTAAAGATAATACAAGTAAAACACAAAATGCAGTTTTTAATTAAGCTGTTCATAATTAAGGGAGAAAACATTAAAACCTACATGACCCTAAATCTAATAACTGGTTGGGCCACTCTTAACAGCAACAACTGCAAGCAAGCGTAACTGTAACTGCTGTAACTTGCAGTGAGTCTTTTACATCTCGGTGGAAAAAAAAGATTCCACTCTTCTTTGAAGAATTGTTGTAATTCTGTCACATTGGAGGATTTTCGGGCCTGAACTGCCTCATTTACTTTTTTCTCATTTGTTCATGATTTAATTTTTTTTTTGGATATTGAAATGATGCCTAGATTTTTATAATCGTTTGATCTACTTCGTTTTGTCAGGCATGTCCTATTTAAGTGGTTTTTTATGAGAACAGGTGTGGTAGTAATCAGGCCCGGGTGTGGGTAGAGAAATTTACATTAGGTGTTATAAACCACAGTTATGTTATAAATGGGAGTTAACACTTTGTTTTACACAGGGCCATGTAGGTTTGACTTTTTTTCTTTCTTAATAATTAAAAAACCTTCTTTTAAAAGTGCATTTTGTCTTCACTTGTGTTGCCTTAGACTAATATTTAAATGTGTTTGATCTGAAACATTTAAGAGTGCGTGTATACAGCAGACACATCACCTACATCCAGGCTGGACTCGGTTGTTCCTGGTGCCCGTTAGGTGGAGCGCTGTTCAGAGGCTGCTTTGATGCTTTGCTCTTAAGGAACAGCGTGCGGCTGCTCTGCAGCGCCTCCTGCCGGCCTCCTGCGACAGCACCCCGCTGCGCCGAGCAGCGGCGGCCCTCATGACCACAGCGAGCCAATCGGCTGCGGGAGGCACAGCTCTCCCTGTGGCCGCCATTAGAGAAAGGAATCCATGAATTCAAATGGAAAGCAGCAGGAACAGATAGCAAATATATGCTTTCAAAACGAGCGATTTGATGTGGGTTCTTGCTGTATTTCGACGTTCTTTAACACGGAATGCTTTTCGTTTTTAATGGCTTTCAGTAGGAGGTGGAGGCATAGCAGGCCATTTTAGTAGAGTCCGTTTTTAAGCTAAGGGGGAGGGGAGAGTTGTCTTTTTGCTCTCCCCTTTTCTTTTTGTTTTAATAAGGTTTTTGCACCTTTTTAGCCACACTTCATTTATTGTAATGCGGCTTTGGTCTCATCGATACGGAGGAAGGATGTGGTGTTTTTAGTCCTGTTTCGAGTATCGTGGAGGACGAAACGGTTTGGTGAAATACATTCCCACAGCGTTTGTTTAAAAATAATTCTCCTGAGCTCTGCCTACATATAGATCCACAAACCGCTGTTTATTTCCCGGGGACCGCGATGATGGAGTGCTATACCACGCAGTGAAAGGATGAGTGCTTGTTTTGTGCCAAACGGGGCCAGCTTGGAGGATTGCCATTCCAATCTATTCTATCTGGTAAGAGATTTAAAACTAAAGGAAAGCAGCCATTTTTAACTAGCTAGCCGAAAAGAGCCTATTAGCTAGCTAGCGTTAGCTACTTAGCATGCTAACGTT
Source organism: Astyanax mexicanus (assembly GCF_023375975.1). Lineage (NCBI taxonomy): Eukaryota > Metazoa > Chordata > Actinopteri > Characiformes > Acestrorhamphidae > Astyanax > Astyanax mexicanus. Next base: position 14,042,265 of record NC_064427.1, on the reverse strand, counting down.
AGCAACAGCTTTGGGAAAGCAGGCTTTTTAAGGCCTGGTGCCCACCACAACTGGATCTGTGTGAATATTTATCGGTTAGTTTTAATGTTTTAGCCAATTCATTATAAATTAAATTGCTAACGAGTTCTGTGGTTTTGCATTGAATGAATAATTAAGCTTACAACCAGTTTAATGTTACTTTTTTAAAGTAAACTGTAGCTAGAGTTCGCTGACTTTATGAACTGATAAGTTAAGCTAGTTTTCTAACCTAGCTAACTATACAAGTACTTTTGGAAATGATAAAAAATGTATATATACGCTGTTTAATGTTTAGCTGTTTGATGGTTAGTCGCTAGCGTTAGGAATGGCACTAGCAGTGTGTATTTTAGTTAACTTTTCAGCAGAATGAATTTACAGCGTTAGGTGTGTGTTGTTACTCGTGGAAATGTTTTGGAAACCCAGTTAACGCTTCACGTACTGCAGTAAGTTACATAGATTGAGTTTATGAGGTGTGAGCTGTGTGGAGAGTCGGGGCGACCCTCGTTTCTGCAGCCGGATAATAATCGGATGTTTTTGAGCAGAATCTGGACGGAACACAGTGACGTCTTGCCTTTGGGGTTTCGACTCAGCTTGCGTCACCGCGGAGGGGTCGGGTCTGATATTTAGTGATTTCGTTATCGATGGTTGTGTGCATTTAAATAAGTGTCGTGTGGTGTGTAAAGCAATTCTGCTCGCTACACGCAGACAGAGCGAAGACAGAAACAGGTTTAGGTAACTTTTCGCTCGTCCCCTGTACTTAAAATGTGCTAACTGTTTGCTCTCTATAGCCTACTAGTTCGAGATTCAGCCATGGTTCACTTGGTCACATTCCCGTTGTCCTTATTCCAGTAAATCCAGATTATTTGAATGAATCCGATCTTTACACTTTCTGCTCTGTTTTGGGAGCTAACGTTAACTGCATCAGCCCTCGTTCCACGCTTCTTTATACTTAAAACTTGACATTTTGTCTCTTACTGCGTGCAAATCTTAGCCCTCAACATGTTGGGTACTTATTTTAAGGTTTGCCCGTCTGCCTATTCTATATCTGCTGATGTTAAGTTTGCTTTACCTAATGTAGTTATCTAGTTCACTGCTTGGAGTACTAATTTTGGTTTTGTGTGGTGAGAAGGAAACATTGGGATTCTATAGAGGAAGATACACCACCACTTTATTTATATAATGTCCAGATTGCCATATGATGTGATGTGAAGTAAAAGAGTGATAAAACTGAAAAAGATGTGCTTCTGTACAGCCCCAATAGGGACATGTAAATAAAAAAAACAAAATTTAAATATTATATTATATATTTAATTTAAAATATTGATAACACTTTTCTGACAATGTTGCAAAAGCAGCTTTACAGAGATCTAGCTCCAAGTCTGTTTTAAGTAAACCAGCGTTGATGTATGTGGCATGCTTTTCTTGGGGGCATGTGATTTAGTAATTTAATAATGATTCAACATTAGATATTTTTCGTGGTGGAACAGTAAACAAACTGTTATTCATTTTACGCGACCTTCACACCTGCTTGCATGGTCTGAAATTTCAGACTTTCTGATTGGGTTCTAACAAAAATGTAAAAGGGGCCACAAACCACAGGTTAGAGCAAAGCACCAAAATTTGGTTTGACCAAAACAGCTGGTCTCAGTCCAGAACCATGGTCTGAGTTGTCCTGGTTAGGACTTTGCAGGAATTATTGGAAGCTGAGGAAGTTTATCATCAGCCTTTAAATAAAACAGTAAAAATGAACAGGTGTTGTGCTAATATCTGACTCTCCTTGATATGCAGGCACAGTATATGCAAATGCTTACAGGGATTCCTGAATGTGCTATACAGATAGATTAATAGATTAATCTTTATTTACAAACAGAATTAAAATGAGACCAAGAGGAGTCTGTTACACTTCTTCTGCTGTGTGATACGCATGCCTGAGAAGGAGAGTCAGATTCTGGCACAGAGCTAGAATTCAACACAACACCTCAAAGTAACTTGCCCAAGTAACAACATTCTACAAATCAAACAATGTCAAGTACAGGAGTATGCAATCCAAGTAGGTGATGATGATGGATATAGTAAAGTTCCTTAGTGCACTCAGTGCAAGGAAAACTTATCAGCCCATATATACACAGTCTAACGTGATTCTTGGTGTGGATTCTGGTCTGGGCTTTCATGTGCAAAAAAAATTGCTTTCGGACAAAAACATTTTCAGACACATTGTTTTTAAAAGTTTGCAGTGGTAAATGCACAGGGACATATAAAGTACAAATATTTTCAACTTTTGCACTCCAGAAAATCTAGGTCCATAATTGAGAGATATTTGACAGGGACTAAAAGAATAACAGGCCATGCTTTTAAACAAAACAAGTGACTGTAAAAAAGAGGAGTATTAGTAGAGAATAGTACACCAGTGAGTATTTGAACAGACAGTATGAAACCCATCAAATTCAAATGACAGTGATATTACACAGTTAATCGTTTGTGCTTTGTAAGTAACAATTATTAATGCATCCTCGTTTTGAAAAGATGTGCATTGCAGCCAATAATGGAGCGTTATCAAAAACTCACCAGCTTGAGAACCACTGCAGTACACCAAGGCAAGAGTCTCAAGGACTAACTCCCCCAGGGCAAAAGAAAGAAACCTTGGGAGGAACCAAGACTTAAAGGGATAGTTCGGGATTTTTGACATGAATCTGTATGGCATCAACATGACCAGTTTCGTGCATTCTCACTGACTTACCCCCGACCATGTCCGGTGAGCGGAGTTCTTGTCCAGTATTGTCCGAGCCGAAAGTAGTCCGGCATGTTTGCTGGGGTCACGAAACGAAAGCGTTTTTCTTCCCAAAACAGTACGAGTGCAAAAGAGTGATTTATTTGCATAACAAAAAACGGTGTCTGCAAAAGTCACGCCTCATTATCACTGGGGCACTACTTTCATTTTGGATCAGTGCGCGCGATTGCGCAACCTGGCAGCTAGCCTACGGTTTCGATTTCACTGTTTACTGTTCGTGAACATGTCGGACTACGAGAGCGACGAGGAATATATTGATTTCCGCTCAGAGCCAAGGGGGTATCTTTATGAGCCTGAGTATACTGAGGAGGAACTTGCCCAAATCGAATTGGATCGTGCAGAAAGAGAGAGGGTGGACAGAGAAATGATTGAGACCGAAGCTGGAGCCGCTGCTGCTGCTGCTGCGATACCAAGGGTGGCCGACAAATCCTGGTGCACTTGTTTGAAGTGCGAACTAATGCCGACAGAGGTGGAATGTTACTGCTGCCACGAGTGGGATTTAGTTATGCCCGAGATACAGAACCTGTCAATTGATGAGGACGTCGGCGGGCCAGCTGCTGCCTGCATCACAAACAACAGCGGGCATGGAGAAACATAGTCATCCTCGCTGAAGTGCGCACCGCAAACACGAAGCTTCTTCATTTTCACCACTTTGGTGTCCACATGGAAGCCCATTGCAAGTATCCAAAGTTGCCTGAGAGCAATGTCAGTCACGGGGATACGATGGAAACTGTGCGGAGAATCAGCCACATCTTTGTTGCTACAGCCTGGATAATCACAAGTCCGCACCATTTTAACACACACACATACAAATGTATAAATCTGTGTTCAAGAAGCTTATAAAAGCCGATAAACTTCTCTCTAAAGCTTGCTCTTTGCGTTGCTGGTTTAAGCTGAGCGCAGCCAATGATCTGAAAGACTAGTGCGCTGCTCGCAGTTAGAATGACATGCGCACTGATCCAAAATGAAAGTAGTGCCCCAGTGATAATGAGGCGTGACTTTTGCAGACACCGTTTTTTGTTATGCAAATAAATCACTCTTTTGCACTCGTACTGTTTTGGGAAGAAAAACGCTTTCGTTTCGTGACCCCAGCAAACATGCCGGACTACTTTCGGCTCGGACAATACTGGACAAGAACTCCGCTCAGCGGACATGGTCGGGGGTAAGTCAGTGTGGATGCACGACACTGGTCATGTTGATGCCATACAGATTCATGTCAAAAATCCCGAACTATCCCTTTAAGGGAATCAATCCTTATCTGGTCAACACCAAAAAACAGAACACATTTTTCACTGTGAAATACATTTTAGATGTATTCTTTAAAGTGTTAGAATGGGACAAAAATAGCTGTAAAATTAAGTGATACTAATGAACAACACCTGCAATTTGCTGGGTGTGACGAGCATTTTAGATAGGTAGTGTCTCTTAGAAATGTAAAGATGGACAGAGGTAAAAATTGTGGAACAATTTTAGGAAATGTTTTTTTAAATATTAAAACGATAGTAAGAAATTAACTGTCAGCTTTTTGACTCTGACTTTAAGGGTGACCCTCATTTTCATTGCAGCCAAGCAATTACAATAACAAGAATTAAAATAAACAGAAATTTAACATTTAATTCTAAAACATTTAATTTTAAATAAAAACAGAGAAAAATATAAATAAACGTTAAAAAAGAAAGTAAGATTAAGTGTGATATAAATTTTTAAGAATGAATAAAAATAAAGAAAACCTAAATAAGAAGGTAAAATAAAAAATGAATGAAGAAAACGAGACAATCACTTTATAAAACAAAAAAGAGGTAAAAAGTACAACAATTCTAAAACTAACTATTAAAAAATAAAATCTAAAAAATATCGCTATTAAAAATAAATATATGCTTCAAAATAAACAAATGAGATGTAAGTAGGGAACTGAATGAGCTTGGGGGGAAATGAACACTGAATTTTGCAAATGTATGTTAAATCTGTATCATGCAAAGAACCAGCCACATACCATCATGATGGAAAAAAACCCTGCCTTCTTTTCTTGGCCTTAGCTCATTAGCATTAAAATATTGAGCAGTGTAGCTTGTAGAGTTTGTAAAAGGCAGATAAGAAGAGAATTAGAATCAGCTTAATTTGCTAAGTATAAAAGAGCGTTTCACACCTGTAGTTTGTTTCTCTGGTTCTGATTATTTGATTAGTTTACTTGTAGCGTTTCCTTTGTTTTGTTTGGTTTCACACAGGCACAAATCTAAGCGCACCAGCATGTGCACCAATAAACCACCCCAGCGCATGGTCTTCTCTGATTGGTCCAGGGCTGTCTGGCCTAGGAGCAAGAAAGAAAAGATTTTGAGAAGGTTCTGGTTTCAGCTCTGGTTTTAGCTTTAACACTAGGGATGTCGATTTTATTTCCGATTTTAGGGTCACGATTCGATTTGATTCTCAATTTTCTTTTCTTTTTTTTTTTTTCTTTTTTTTTACATCAGAGAGGCCTATGCCAGTTTTAGATTAGTCTATGGTCAGTCATTGGTTTGATTCATCAAATTTACAATATCTTATTTCAAAAGGTGGGCTTGAAATAAGTGATGCTAAGTGATACAAGTGATCTGTAAAACACCACATTAGGCACTAATGGTCACATTTAAATAATTTAATTAAGATATATATGTAATAGGGGTGTAAATCACAAGATTCATTACGATACGATACAAGATGGCGCTTCTGCAGTAACCGGTTAAACACACGTAAAAAAACACATGCATCGATGTTTTTATGTCAAATCTATGCATCGATACAGATCGATGGATTGTTACAGCACTAATATGTAATGCCATCTAGTGGCTTTTTTGGTAGCAGCAGTGTGCACTATTAAAAAAGCAACATAACAAAATAAATAATAAAAAAATACAGAAACAGTCATGTACAAAATAATAGAACAATTAGAGCCTTAACAAACTGAACTCTATCCTACTGTAACAGTTTAACATGAAAAATAAGACTTGGCCCCTGAGAATGACAAGTTTTTTTCTTTAACAAAGATACATTATTAACTTTCCTTAAGGTACCAAAACTATTAACATTTTTGAGGATAGACAAAACAACTGTTATTTTTATATTTTAAAGTTTTTCTTTAAGAAGATGAGAATGTCCACATTCTCTGGAGAAAGGGCTGCTCTTTGAGCAGTCACAATGATTGTGGCGTTGGCTACGGTGTGCTGCGCCATTTGCGTAGCTTAGAGGGAGGGATCGTTGATCACCTTTTTTACTTCGATGCTCGAGACCATGACAAAATTTCAATGAGGGGAAGAAGGAAAAGAGGCTAGAAGTAGTTAGTTTGTTAGGTGGTAGGTGTTAGGAGAGTAAGTGCTCTTCAGAAGTTTCAAGAGTATCTTAAAGATAGTGAGAGATTCTCCTGATCTGGTAGTGGAAGGTAGTTTGTTCCACCATTGGGGAACTCTGTATGAGAACAGCCTGGATTGCTTTGTGTGAATGTTTGGTAAAGCGAGGCGACGTTCATTGGAGGAGCGCAGCGGTAGCGTAGGAGGTAGCGTAAGCCTTCAGGAGTGATCAGTGCAGGTAGGAAGGAGCTGTTCTGTCATCACCTTGATAAGAGCTGCAACCAGTAGAGCCAATGGAGCTCAATGAGCAGCGGGGTGACGTGTCCGTTTTGGCTGGTTGAAGACCAGACGTGCTGCTGCATTCTGGATCATTTGGAGTGGTTTTACTACACAGGCCAGGAGGCCAGTTAGCAGGGCATTGCAGTAGTCGAGGCGTGAGATGACTACTGCTTGTACCAGGAGTTGGGTGGCCTGTTGCGTCAGAAACGCTCTAATTTTTCTGATGTTATAAAGCGCGAAGCGGCAGGATCGAGCAACTGAGGCCACATGGTGCGTAAAGGAGAGCTGGTCATCAACCATAACACCCAGGTTCCTAGCAACCTTTGTCGGTGAGAGAGAGAGAGAGTCGATGGTTATAGAGAAGTTGTGATGAAAAGATGGTTTCGCTGGTATAACCAGAAGTTCAGTCTTTGAGAGATTTAGTTGCAGGTGATGCTTCTTCATCCATGAGGATATGTCAGAGAGACACTGCGATATCTGTGGAGAGATTTAGTGATCATCAGGTGAGAATGACAGGTATAGCTGGGTGTCATCAGCAAAGCAATGGTAGGAAAGATAAATTGATTCATTGTTTTAGAATAATTTGTTTTTTTGTCATGATTATAAAGAAAAAGGTACCGAAAAAAGTACAGTTTGGGTACCGGTATGGAATTCAAAGTACCGTACCGGTATAGAAAAAATGTAATGTACCCAGCCCTATTAGGCACACTTCTGTTCTGGTGACTCTTACATTTGCACTTACCAGTGTGATTATGTAGTGTTTTGCAAGATTTAGCTCAAGATTATGTTCCTCAAACAATTATAAAGGGATGTTCCCATTCCCTGGGACTGAAAATGCCAAATATAATTATATATTTGGGCTATCTTTGTTATGTCATGCATGTAAGCTCCCAAAATTGTTACAGGTCGTGATGTTTTCGTCAAGGTAATTTTAGCTTTGGGCCGCATGTTGAGCATGAGAAGGTGAAAGTTAGAATAAAGTTGCAGCTCACCAACACTGAAGTTGTGGTCTGTGCGTCTCAGCCTTCTCGCTGTAGTTACTTGGTATTAATTTGACAAGTTTGTGTAAATCATTTTTTCCCTGAATCATTTAAAGCAGTGAATCAGAAACTGAAATAGCTTATGGTAAATGTGTATGTAATGTAAACAGGCCACACACTCCTGATGTTACAGTTAGTCAGTTGGCATTTCCATTATTTCTGTGCGATATGACGATTAATAACGATAGATCCCTATCGTTTCTACAGTAATTATATCAATAATTCATTCAAATATATTAAGTAGGCTACTATGAAATGTATTGGCATGGACACTTTGCATAAACTTGGTTTATATAAGTACCGTATTTTTCGGACTACCGAGGCGCACCGTATTATAAGGCGCACGATGAGTGAACGGTCTATTTTTAGTGTTAGTCCATACACAAGGCGCACTGGATTATAAGGCGCACTAAATGAAACTTTATTTATATCAGTAACAATAACTCTGAGCAATAAATCCTTCACAATATCCGCGACGCTCCTGACAACGGTAGCCGCAACGCTCCGACAGACCATAATATTATGTTGAAGCACAGCAAGTACGTATTACTCCGCGACGCTCCTGACAACGGTAGCCGCAACGCTCCGACAGACCATAATATTATGTTGAAGCACAGCAAGTACGTATTACTCCGCGACGCTCCTGACAACGGTAGCCGCAACGCTCCGACAGACCATAATATTATGTTGAAGCACAGCAAGTACGTATTACTCCGCGACGCTCCTGACAACGGTAGCCGCAACGCTCCGACAGACCATAATATTATGTTGAAGCACAGCAAGTACGTATTACTCCGCGAGGCTTCTGACTATAATAGCGTGTTGTGCCGAATTCGGTGAATAAAACGGTTTTAAAACAGAGATAAAGATTGGATAAGTTTCATTTCTGGATGAAGTGATTTCCAGCGCTGTTTGGATATAACTGTGGATTACAGGAGACTGGATTGATGGATTCTCTTTAGTCTGGACGCGTTTTGAAGGTAGGACCTGTGGCTGAGCGCGGGTGTGTGTTCGGGGGGTGGCGGCAGTGACCGGAGGTTACCCCAGGACAAAAGGAGAGCCTTTTATTACTGGAAACATGCGCTCTGACGCAGCTCTAATTCATGAAACATACATCCTACAGTAAAAGCACAGTTCTGGAATCCGGAGAGCCAGACGGTTCGAATGGTGTATGACATGACCGCATTCGATGAAATATGGACGAACGATAAACGCAAATATGAGAGTTTCGGGCATATTTCGCCCTAAATGTTTATTTTCTGAAAGGATATTCCGCTAAATAGGCTAAATAGGCTAAATAGCTCAAAAGCAGAGATTCTAAGCTTTAAAATGGTATATTGGATGTCTATATTGAACCTGTAACTGTTCATAACTATTCAGAAACACAGCCAGTTATGAAATATTAAATATTTCTGGCCCGCCGGTGGGCCAGCGCGTGTTAAGAGGTTAACTTTACTTAGAAGTGGGCGCTAAAAAGAAACAGTTTGTGCTATTACCCCAGAACGGGTGGAAAGGAAAGTTTACCGGCACCTTGTTCTGGCCACGGAGCTACAGTGGAAACTAGCTACCCTGAGCCACAGCCGAGAGGCAGTACGGCAGTCAAAGGTAACCGCGCGCTAGCCCAAGAGGGGGATCTTTTTCTGGCGTGGGTGAGGAATTCTGCACAACAGAGCGCCGTGTACCACATAAAATCGAGGTCAGTAAACACAAGCAAAATCCATACACAAGGCGCACTGCATTATAAGGCGCAATGACGATTTTTGGGAAAAAATAAGTATTTTAAGTGCGCCTTATAGCCCGAAAAATACGGTAATGATAAATAAGTATCTTTGCAAAAAAAAAAGCTTCATAATGTGGTCATAATCATGATGCTGCTTTACATTATTTGACTGCATTTTTCGAAGAATAACTGAAAACATACTTAAATGTGATATATCATGATATGTGTATATCGTTATTGTGATATAAAAAATTCCATATCCTGATATATAATTTTTCCCATATCGCCCAACACTAATTTCCATCAGCAAACCAGAAGACCTGATCAGAACAGCTGGATTGTTGAATGTTCAAAATGACACTTTGTGTACTGCTAAAACTTTTGTTTAGATAGATCTCAAAATACATTTGTGAATCCCACAGATATAATGTACAGTTGTTGTTATGCCATTAGAAATACCTGATATACGCACAGACAGATATGTAGATTTTCATCGATCCCTTTGGGAGGTTTCCCTCCGGTAAATTAAGATAGCAGCAGCTTGCTGGCAATGCCAAGAACCGAGGCTACCTTAGGTTTGACCTGCAGAAATTTTAATGAGCAGTTAACATAGTTCTGTGTGGTTGCAATGTTAAACTGTAAAATGTGAGCCTAATCTTGCTAATAGAACTTCCAAATACCTGGTTTGTGATAGTTTCAAACCTGTTTCTGTTTGTTTACTAGAAACAAAACATATGAGCGGGAGGCCGCATGTTTGAACCCCCGCTCATGCAGCTTTGCCATCAGCTACAGGTGCCCAGAGGGAGCACAATTGGCCCTGCTCCTTCCGGGTGGGTAGATGGCGCTCTCTCCCCATCACGCTTAAAGGTGGCACCGGGCGGCACGAGGGATCTGTGAGTGGATGTATCTGTGCCTAGCCGCTGTGCTTTCCTCAGAACGCGCTAGCGGCTCAGGCAATGATTCATCCGCAGCAGCTCGAAAAAAGGGGTGACTGACTTCACACGTCGTGGAGGAGGCGTGTGCTCGTCCGCATCCTCCCAGGGTCGCAGGTGCCACTGCTGATGAGGACTTACAAAGGGATGTGGATAACCAAATTGGGAGAAAATGGGGAAAAATCCGAAATAAAATGATAAAAAAAAAGAAATAAAACGTATTTTAAAAATCCAAATGAAAAAAAAAGCAGATATAGAAGGGCACTGGGTCGATGTTATGTTAGTGGGACAGCTTGAGAGCAGTGGTTAGGTGATGTGTGGGTGTAAATGTCTCTAAGGGAGTTTGATGCAGTGAGTCACTTCACCTGTTACTCTTGGCATTTTCAGGTGTTGTAGTACCTAAAGAGAATGGAGATGTGTAGAGAAGTTGAGGCCGCTGAAGGATAGGATGGGTCATAAACAGCTACATATCAAAGTCAACAGTGTCCGATTATAAGCAAATCTCAAGTTTATCCAGTTATACTCCTTCAGTTTAGTGGTTGGAAGTCATCACAATTTCTCCATTAAAAAAATAAAGAATGTTGAAGCGATCGTATTGAGCAGTTCACATCTTTGTTTTGCTGGATTGTCTAAAATGTGATTGGACTGCTCTCCAAAGGAAAAAAAAAATTACCTAGATTTAATCAATAATTTTTATTTTGCTGCTAGTTTTAGTAGTTAGGGCACAGCGCAAGCAAGTTTCACTCATAATAAATATTTAAAAGTAGGCATCGACCAATATTGCTTTTTTAATGGCCAATGCCGATTAGCCGCTAATGCTACTGCATCCATTGCATGTTTGACTTGAGAGAATTTTTTTTTTTTGTTGTTGAGGATTACAGTTTTGTTTACGTACAATGTTGATAATAGCCATTGGGTTTCGGCGTGGGTTTGTTTACATGAGAATGAACCGCAGCTACAGTGAGTCGTTATTATGCCAGTATATTATGACTGTGGCACAATGTCTTTAAGCTCCTTTGCGAGCCCAGAAGCAGGAAAAAAATGGTGCTTTAAAATGACGTATCGTTTATCACAATAATTTCTGGGACAGTATGTACTGAAAATTTTGCTATCAAGACAGGCCTGTGGAGAGACAGCCTACTCATTTAAATAACCTTAAATTAAATATGAATGAGTGAAGAACAGTGAAAGTTAAGGTGGTCGGTAAAAGTCAGGACCACAAAATAACGCTGAAACTCTCGTCTCCTGCCCTGCAAAGTCATTTACATGTGAAAGCTGCACATTTGCCAGCATTTCTGCCTGTTTGCTGGGTGGTGTTGACTAGCTAACTGGCAGGCTAGCTGCGCCTGCAGGACTGTGGTTTGGTTAGCGTAGCTTGCTTTAACTTAGCATCAGCTTAGCTTAGCCCAGCCCAGCCCAGCCTGGCTGGTAACTGTTTCGGCTATCAGACTGCGGCTGAGGTAATTGATGGATTGACTAGAGCCAGCACAGCGGGTTGCTGGCAAGTGTGCCTTGGCTGGGTGCAAGCCTGTGCTAATCTAATGCTGCTGCTGCTGCTGCTGGAGGTGATGAAACAAAACTGTCCTGTGTGTATATGCCATTACTTGGCAACGCGTCTGCAGAGTGATACAGATTTAGTCTGAGAATGCCGTTAGAACACTTCTCAACCAATCAGATTGTGTGATTGGAACTAACTGTTGTATAAAGCCATAAAGCCTTATAATCCAGTGCACCTTTTATATATATATATATATATATATATATATATATATATATATATATATATATATATATATATATATATAGACCTATAGACCTTTTTTTTGGCAGTGTGAGCAGTGTGCCAATCCTGCTGGAAAATGAAATAGGCATCTCCCAAAAAGTTGTCAGCAGAGGGAAGCATGAAGTGCTGTAAGATTTTGTGGGAAAACACTGCACTAACTTTGGATTTATTATAACACAGTGGTTCAACACCAGCAGATCACATGTCTCTCCAAACCATCACTGATTGTAAAAACTTCACACTAGACCTCAAGCAGCTTGAACTATGTGTCTCTCCAATCTTTCTCCAGACTCATATCCTTTTAAATTCCAAACGAAATGCAAAAAAATGTACTGATGGTCAGTGATGGTTTGGAGAGTGATCTTTGATTTTCCCAAATGTAATCAGGAGGAAAATGGGTAAACACTGATCGCCAACGAGTTGCAGACGTCTGGCAAATATTCAACATGATTAATATCTGACTCAGTCGCCGACTAGAAGTCCGATATAACCACTGGCCAAAGGAATACTTTGGTAAACCATTGTTAGGCACTACAATTTGATTTGCTGTAATGTTAAAATATGGATAAAAATAAACATTTTTAGGCACATTATGTGCAGTGTTCCTTTAAGTTCCCAAGAGCCCCACTCTGGCACATTTCTCCACTCTCTGAGTCTCGGGTTACAGACCCCACCCAGCCTCAGCATAACGCGTCCCCTGATTGGCCAACAGATTTCATTAACATGCGCATTATAACGCAGCAATCGATGGCAGACGTTTTAATAGGCTTTAAAACAAATATATTCTTCTGGCTCAAAAACTGTCAAGCGCTGTTTGGACCTAAATAAGGATTACTGGAGACTGGATTGATGGATCTGATATGTGCAGCGGTTTTGAAGGCAGGAGTCTGAGGTGAGCGCTGGGGGCAGGGTGTGTGTGCATGTGCTGAAGTACAAATATAAAAAAGTAAAAAACGCTGCGGTAAAACAGTCTAACGCAATCTTTCGGTTTTAATTCAGGAACCATATATCCTATAGGAAAATTATGATTAATATCTCTAATAAAAAAAGCATATTTGGCTGTAAATGTTTATTTTCTGAAAGGAAACACAGCTGAATATGCTAGATAACTGAAAAGCAGATATTTTATGTTTTAATATGGCATATTGGGTGTCTATATTGAACCTATAATTATTCATAAATACAGCCAGATATTAATTATGATATTTTTTTCTGGCCCGTTGGTGGGCCAGGGCGTGTTAAGAATTTAAAACTGTTCCTCAGGCAAGTATTAATTATTTAGATGGTTATTTATGTAGCTGGCTCGTGTATTCAGATCTGTATTGTGTACACTGATATAAGAGTTGTGAAGTTACTGGACAGCAGTAAATCTGCTCCATAGTGTTAGCGTTTGGCTCGGTTAGCGCTTGGCTAGCATTAGCATTGGGCTCGGTTAGCATTAGCGTTGGGCTCGGTTAGCAGGTCACTCAGGTTTGGTTGTTTATCATTTGCCGTTTGAGTAGAAATTAGAGCTTAGATCGGGCCCAAAAGATCTAACCCGTGCACGTTCAGCCCGAGCCCGATCCAGCCCGAACCATAAACTGTCATTATGAGCCCGAGCCCGACCCGATCGAATTATGTTCATTAACACTGTACCATAGAAGCATGGAACTTTTATTTAATTAAAATTATTTTTAAGAACAGCTACACACAATGCTGCAAGTCAAACGTGGACAAGCAGAGTTCACGTGCACCCAGAACTACGTGATTATAACATTTTTCATTATAGTTTAATTTTATTTTGTTTTTCTTTTTTCTCTTACAATTCCGTAAGTTTTAATTAGTTTTTAGAGTGGACTTGTTAGTTTTTATTTGTTCTCACACATCTTATTAGAGAGATCAATCGAGAAAACTGTCGTATTTTGCGGCTAGAGAGCCCTGTGAACAAGAGCTGACGCCACGGATCACGAGGTGCCAAGCGCTGCCGCAGTTGTGCCGAATCCGACTCCCTGCTGAATCCGACTTTGCTCCGTGAACCGAATCGACACAACACCGCCCGCTGTAAAACTCTGGGAGTAAAAACGGCGCTTTTTAAACACGAAAATTAGGGTATTCTAACAGTAATTTTAGTTTGTTTTAGTTAGTTTTATAAACAAACAATACAGTTCCAGTTAATTACGTTTTTTCTTTTAATTATCGTTTTTATTAGATTTAGTTAATACATGGTTTTTCACTTTCAGTTTTCGTTCGTTTTTGTTAACAATAATAATTGGTTACTTAGCAACATTGTCATTATCACACCAGAGCTTTATATTAAATAAAAATATAATTAAAAAACAGATGCCTACATCTCGGACTATTTTCTGGAGCCCGACCCAGCCGGATTAATGGGGTCGGATGAGGTGGGAAATCTCGGCCCGGGTCGTGCCTCAGGTCAGGTTGGGTTCGGGCAGAGATTCTAAGCTCTAGTAGAAATGCACGCTGCTGCTGCAGTAGCACTTTGCTTTGCTGCTCCGTTTTGTCTGTGCGTTCTACCCGTGCTGTTTACCCTGCAACTTTTTATTTCTGCATTCCAAACCCAGAAATGGCATCGGCCGATACCCATTGCTGATACAGATACTGTGTGTAAGTGCCCATGCCGGCGCCGATACCGATATGGTATTGGTATCGGTGCAACCCTAGTATAAACTAATGACCGCAATTAAATACTAAACCCGCGGGGAAGCGCTACTCCTGAACTGAGAACCACTAAGCAGCTAAAGCTCACTTTCTGTTATTATCTGCATTTTAAAGCTCTAACACGGACTACACTGCTTAACACCACCATACCGAAAGTGTTTTTACCTGTTTAAATGCTTTAATGATCCTCTGTGAAGAAGAATAATAATCCAAAAAGGATCTGGCCAGAGTTCGCTGGTGTACTGCAGAATCGAGTCCGGTGTCAATGGCGGCTGCTGTGCTATGACGTCAGTTAAGCATTAGATTAAAGCTAGCAATTTTCTAATTACTCCCCTTAAAAATCTCAAAATTCAGAGGATCCAGTGATATTTAGGAGGTAAATGTAGACAGAATAAAACATACAGGGTTCTGAACATATTTATTTACCACAGAATGTGACAGAGGCCAGTTTTTGAAAAAGCCTATTCAAATTTCCCATAGGTCTGAACCTCTTAGACACGGAATCCCAAACATGGGCATAAACAACATGGCCTACAAAATGACGACACAACTTACTTTAATTGTATGAGTTGATGATTGGTTGTATTGGTGCAGCAGAAAGTAGTTGAACTGCATAGACCTGCCCTGCTAGATGGGCAGGCATGTGAATTACAGAATAAAGACAAAGTTTAAACATAATCGTATAGAACTTGTTTTACTGCTGCTGTTTAGGCACTAAACCCTAAACATTATTTTTTTTATTAACAGCTGAAATGTATTCCTTTGCTGCCCCCTGGTGACATCCATAAATCACGCTGCTTAGCCAAATTAGCTCTTACCTCTGCCTTGCTCCTAAACCCATACATCACCTAGTGCCCATCCTATCTATCTATCTAAAAATATGAACATTTGAACACAAAATACAAAGAAATCTGTTAAAAAATTATTTGTCAGATTAAAAATGTGTTTACAGATTTCTGTGTATTTTATGTCAAAATGTTTATATTTCTAAGGAAACAGTGTCCAGTGATCATTACATAAAATATAATAGTAAGTGGGGTTTAACTGTTTGGATGACCTGACTTCCTTTAAACTCATAAGAAAGACAACAGCAAATGCTGTTCAATTTAATTAAAAATCACCCCATGGTTCAAAGAGTGTCCCAATAGTTATGCACAAAAAGGTCTCAATTTATTTAGTTTATATATTAAATGTTTGTTGTTGCAAACAAACCTATTTCAGTTAAGATTTAGCTAACTCCACTTTATAAGAGAGAGTGTTAAATGCTAATAAAGCATTTCAAGCTTTAAGTTGAATTGCTTTTTTAATACCCCTTCAATAAAAACACCAGCACAAATTAAAATATACCACTGCTGTAGGTGCCCCGCCCAACAGGTGTTGGGCCTGTGGTGGACATGGCCTAGAGAAGCGGTGGTTGGCGTCCCTTATTTTAAATTCTAAAAGGTTAATCTAGCTAGTGGAGCTGCTCTATGTTACATCCTTAACCTGCATCCACGAATAGAGTTAACCTCTCTGAAAGTCTTGTTGGTGAGAAATGCCTCATAATGTTGGCTGTGTTTATGTTCTATTTTCCGCTGATTTTATCACACTAAGTTTTGTTCTCCATGGCAGCGCAGCTGAACTTTTACCAGCAGTGTTTATTACGGTTAGCGGGAGAGACACTGTGTGAATCAGCTGTGTAGTCTGGGCTCTGTGTGCGCGGCTCGGGGGGACCGGTGTTCTGTCGAGTTATGCTACCCATCGATTTTGCTTCTTTGTGGCACTGCGCATGCACCGACCAACATTCTTTTTGTATTTTTTCATGTTTTTAATGACAATTAAACGTTTTTATTGAGAACATTGAACAATCTGCTTGAATGTAAAAAAAAAACATGTAAATAGCAGTTAAAGCATAGCAATGGCAAGTTAAAAAATAATAATGAACTGTAAAACTATAAAAATACATTTTATAGTCACCTATATGACCATAACCTTTTAACAGTAAAGAAAAAAATGGATCATAGAATCCTATGCCACTTGTTCTTTAAAATGTTTTATGTGGTGGTCTGAACAAATAGTGCCTGAAAGATCCAAATTATTATGTGGAAAAATAGCTTATTGAAAACAATTTAATTTATGATTTGTTTTTCTTTTTTTTACATCAAATAATTAAAAGTAACTAACTTTCACTCAAAGTAAATTTTAAATTGAGTACTTTTTTACTTTTACTCGAGTAGATTTGTAGATAGGTACTTTTACTTGAGTATAATTTTTGCAAAGTAAAGGTACTTTTACTTAATTACAACTTTTCAGTACTTTTTCCACCTCTGGGGTGGAGTCAAACAAAACCAGGGGGTTACGTTTGGCATTTGGTCAAAGCTATTATAGCGTGTATTCACTGTGCCACAATAAGCCATGGCATTAGAAATAAAAGGAGTGTTTGGGCATGTATCAGTGTCCACAGAATGATTTATGCCCTAATATATGCCCTAATATGTCAACAGTTAATACTGTTGTAAGTAAGCCTAAGTAATATTAAACAAATGATCTGTGTTTCACAAGATATTAGGGGTGTCACGATTCTCTAAATCCTCGATTCGATTTTATTGCCGATTTTAGGGTCACGATTCGATTTGATTCTCGAATTTCTTTTTTTTACAGCAGAGAGGCCTATGCCAGTTTTAGATTAATCTATGGTCAGGCCTTGGTTTGATTCATCAAATTTACATTATCTTATTTTAAAAGGTGGGCAAACAGAGTCGCCTGAGATGTGCTTGTGCTTTTGCATACCTCAGGCAACTCTGTTTGTGGCGTGCTTGCAGAAATGGCTGTTTGCTGTATTGTTGACCGATGCACAGTGACACCATCTGCAGCAAGATGATGCTGCAGCTCTTTGGATGTAGTCTGTGGATTGTCCTTGACTGTTCTCACCATTCTTCTTCTCTGCCTTTCTGATATTTTTATTGGCCTGACACTTCTGGGCTTAACAAAAACTGTCCC
Source organism: Astyanax mexicanus (assembly GCF_023375975.1). Taxonomy (NCBI): domain Eukaryota; kingdom Metazoa; phylum Chordata; class Actinopteri; order Characiformes; family Acestrorhamphidae; genus Astyanax; species Astyanax mexicanus. The sequence goes on along the minus strand of NC_064427.1, from coordinate 14,024,748 downwards.
TGTTCCATTTCCTTACTATGTTCCTCACAGTGGAAACTGACAGTTTAAATCTCTGAGACAACCTTTTGTATCCTTCTCCTGAACAACTATGTTGAACAATCTTTGTTTTTAGATCATTTGAGAGTTGTTTTGATGAGCCCATGATGCCACTCTTCAGAGGAGATTCAATTAGGAGAACAACTTGCAATTGGCCACCTTAAATACCTTTTCTCATGATTGGATACACCTGGCTATGAAGTTCAAAGCTCAATGAGGTTACCAAACCAATTTTGTGCTTCAGTAAGTCAGTAAATAGTAGTTAGGAGTATTCAAATCAATAAAATGATAAGGGTGCCCATACTTTTGCACCGGTCAAATTTTGGTTGAATGCATATTGCACATTTTCTGTTAGTACAATAAACCTCATTTCAATCCTGAAATATTACTGTGTCCATCAGTTATTAGATATATCAAACTGAAATGGCTGTTGCAAACACCCAAATATTAACAATCTTGTTCTCATTCAAGTGAAAAACAACAAAAACAAACTAATAATAATAATAATAATAATAATAACAAAAATGAGAGGTTTTAGAGGGTACCGGCTGCCATCTAGTGCCTTTTTTTCTAGCAGCAGTGTTCACTATTAAAACAGCAATGTGCAACATAACAAAATAAATAATGAAAAAAAATACAGGAACAGTAATGTACAAAATAATAGAACAATTAAAGCCTTAACAAACTGAACTCTATCCTACTTTAACAGTTAAACATAAAAAATAAGACTTTTTCGGGCCCTGACAACTGTCATTTTTCACATTCTTCTTTCAAGTTTTTTTTTTTTTTTTTTACAAAGATAAATGATTAACTTCTGGAGAAAAAGATACCAAAACTATTAACATATTTGAGGGCTAGACAAAACAACTGTTATTTTTATAGTTTCAAGTTTTTCTTTAAGAAGATGAAAATGTCAACGACAACACAAATGCTGTGGACATAACTGGGAATGCAAAATATTTCCGTACTGCTGATTTAAGAGAAGCAGGAGCAGCCTCCAGCTCTGGTAAGACGTTTTTATCTGCACTTGCCATGGTGCTATACTCTGTTAGCTAAGAAGCGGCTTCGGCTACTGTGTGCTGCGTCACTTTGCGTAGCGTGCATGCTTGCGTAGCTTAGAGGGTGGGATCGTCAATCCTCTTTTTGACTTTGAGGCTGGAGACCCTGACATAATTGATTTTGGTGAAATATTGAAATTGTGACAACCCTACTAGATATCTTTTTGAGACCTGTTAATCTCCCCTATTTTGTTTATCTGTTCCATGATTTAAAACCCCAATGAGATCTGCACTTTTTGTTTAGATAAACCTGCTAGATTGGAATTACTTTGATGTTAAAGTTGTTTCAATAGTGAGTTCAGGTGCACGCCATCTTGGTGATCCTGAAACCCGAGTCTGCGCAGTAGAGACCAGGGGAGGGAGAAAGACTGTGGAGAGACAGCCTACTCATTTAAATAACTCCGCCCCTGAGGGCTGCCCCACAGAGCTCACACAGTCTAGGGTCCCGCCCATACAGTCATTGGTCCCACCCCGGCTAGGTGTACCCCAGCCCTTTTACAATAACCACACCTTTTTTAAATAGAGCTGAATAACATTTTAAAAACAAATTCTGTGGGGATATAAACATCTGACAATATAAGCAGAGGTTACACTAGCTGTTACATTTAAATAATGGAGGTAGAATTACAGTATATTGAAAAAAAACGTGATTGAAAGTTGTCTGTTTTGCCATTGAAACCTATGGGGATGGGTGGAGTTACACAGCTTTCTGAAACCGAACAGCAGGGGGCGCCTGACCTGTGGTGGCTTAACTTTTGAGAGACGATGCTCTGTCCAGCTATACACAGGCCGTTTCTCAATACACAAGTACAAAAGTCTGTACTCCAGTGCGTACTCACGAGAACGGGAGGAAGCGGGATGGTTGTTGTGTAATTGGAACAGCTGTGTACTGTGTCTCACCCTCTTAGAGGAGCGGAAAGCGTTGTTCCGAAAACAGAGGAGCACATTTTCACCTAGCTGCTTTCTTAACAAATAAACCACATATCTGAAGTCTAAACGCCTACATTCTCGCCTAAAACTTAAAACATTGTTTTAGCACACAGCAGTACTGTTTTGAAAACGGACAGGTGCTTACAGTTATGTACCTTCTCATCCTGCATTACGCTGATACTGCTGCGAGGTGCATTCTGGGTTATCAGGCTGTAAGAAGTTCACACAAGTCACCTTCCATGCATCCTTGATAAAGTGGGAGGAGCAAGAACACATCCGGGGGTATTAGTTGTGTACTTGGCTAACTGTGATCTTCTGAATTGGAACAGTACTTGGGCTGGGGCTGATGACGTTTCCCGAGTCCACAAGAACACAAGTACAGACAAGAACGCAGATTGAGAAACGGTCACAGTCTATGGCAGGGGTGTGCAAACTACGGCCCGCGAGGTATTTTAGAAATAGAATGAAAGTTGGCCCGCTGTTAAGCAGGTTTTTATAATGTGAGATTCAAAGTTTGAACGCTAGGTGTCAGAAACGGGCCAAAGAGTCTAAAAGCGGAGAGAGTGCGCATTTCCAGCGCAGAAAAACGGGCCAAAGAATCTAAAAGCGGAGAGAGTGCGCATTTCTAGCGCAGAAAAACAGGCCAAAGAGTCTAAAAGCGGAGAGAGTGCGCATTTCCAGCGCAGAAAAACGGGCCAAAGAATCTAAAAGCGGAGAGAGTGCGCATTTCTAGCGCAGAAAAACAGGCCAAAGAGTCTAAAAGCGGAGAGAGTGTGCATTTCTAGCTCAGAAAAGCAGGCCAAAGAGTCTAAAAGCGAGAGGGTGCGAATTTCTAGTGCAGAAAAATGGGGCAAAGAGTCTAAAAGCGGAGAGGGTGCGCATTTCTAGCTTAGAAAAACGGGGCCAAAGAGTCTAAAAGCGGAGAGGGTGCGCATTTCAAGTGCAGAAAAATGGGGCAAAGAGTCTAAAAGCGGAGAGAGTGCGCATTTCTAGCGCAGAAAAACGGGGCAAAGAGTCTAAAAGTTGCCATATTTAAGGAGTTTAGTATTAAGAGACATCATGAAATTAAACACAGTGAAGTTTACACAACACTGTCAAAGATAAAGATAGTAAGTCAAGTAAAATGGTGTGTAAATGAAATAATCAGGAAAAAATAATTATTTAAAGTGGTATATTTTATTATTTGTTTTATTACAGAGTCTGTGGCCCGTGACTTCAAATATATTTCTCCTTCTGGCCCCCAACAAAAAAAGTTTGGACACCCCTGGTCTATGGTATAGAGCAGGGGTATTTAATTAGAATTCAGTTTGGTCCAGTTAGAGAAAATTTCATCAGGCTAAGGTCCGGACCGTCGCCAATTTTAACTTGTTATAATTCAGTGTTTTATTCTGTTTACTAAAGAAGCCTAGTAGTTCTGTCAGTGTTTTATCAACAACTGAAAGACAAAACAAATTACACATACTAGTACATTTTAACAATATTTATTGTTTTAATAATAACATTGTCACAATAATTACATTATCAAAAAAAATGGAAATAGAGTTTAATAATGTGAATCTGTACGTTCACTTTGTTTCAAAATGCTATATTTATTCTATTTGATTTTATTTATATTAGATTTAGGCCTGCCTGTCATAATAATAATTACATGAATGATAAATCGTACAATATATGGAGAAATGCCTGCTGAACTTGTAGTTTTCTTTTATTTAATATTATTACTGTATCAGACTTTATTATGTTGTGGGTAAAACTGATGGGGGAAGTTGCCAATGCTTTTTTTGTCCACTGGGGGTTGCCTAAGTTTTGAGGCAGGGTTGTTTTGGGAGCACAGAGAGCGCGCCTGCAAAGCGAGGGAGTTTTTTTCCTTGTTGAGGAGTTCTGATCAGGTGGAGTAAAGTGGAATATTTTGCACTCTTGTCTCGGTTGTTTCTCTTTAATTCCTCTAAGTAACACCGCTTGGTTACATTACTGTTAATATGTTTTATAACTGTAGTATTTTAATGTTAACGTTTTTTTTCTGGTGCGCACCATCTGTATTAGCTTTTCTCGCTTTATTCTCCCCCTTCTCAGTAGTTTATCGGTTTGGTGTCTGGATTGGACAACGTCTGGGTCCGGACCCGGACCGCGGTCCCCCTATTAGTGACCCCTGGGAGTATAGGAGAAAGCAATGTTCCATATGTGCATGTTTTTCCCCATACCGCCACACCACTAGAGGCGCTGCGGAGCACCGTGTAGAAGTGTAGTGCGCTCTCAAAGAAGTACAGTAACAGCAGCTCAGCTCAGTCTCGCGCTTCGTCCTGCCTGGAGAAACATGAGAACAGAACTCCTGGAGCTCCTGCTGCTGCTCCTAACAATAGGAGTAACTATAGCCCTGTTTAAGTATATTAATACTGTAAAGTGAAGACTATTAATCCACACTGAACTGAATGTAATTTTAAACTGGGGAACCAAGGGAATTGTGATAAACTGATAAACAGCTGCTTAAATACTGTAATGTCTCTACTGTAATGTCTTTACAGTAATATAACACTGTAAATTGATATTAAACTTGCCTTATTTGTTCACTATTTCAAATATTTCATTTTGAAAAGAAAGCTGTGGAGGTATCTCTTTCTAAGATCTAAGATCTTACGTTCTTCTGCTGTTTTTCTTCTAATGAATCTGGTTTCTTCAAATATTGTGTAATTTTGTGGGACAAAGTAAAGTCAATACTAATCAAAGCCTTAATTTAAAGCCTTAATGTTTAATGTCATATGTACTCCTAACAGTATAGTAAGTAACAACTATATTGAAGCCCAGTCATGCAAAAAACTATAAATAATAATGAAAAAATTGTGATATACTGTGAAACAGTCAATCTTGCCAAATACTGTAATATGCATTTTTGGTCATACAGCCCAGCACTACTGCTTACTTTTGAAATCAGTTTTATATCAATCATTAAAAGTAAGCACTATATTCTGCCTATAAATATGCATACTCTAAATAAGCTGTACTTCTTAAAAACTTAAAACTAACATTTGCCTCTTGTGAGGACACAGACTAAAGTTTTTTCATTATTTTAAACAGTCTAGATGTGGTCTCTAGTATGAATGAATGCCACGTGAGCCGTTTTTTGGGAAAAACAAAAAAGAAGTGCTCTTTAGGGCTGGACCCGAATATTCGGGTATTCGGATATTCATTCGTTGAGTAGGTATTCGGTTTTTAATTTTGGTATTCGGATATTAGTTTTTTTTCTCCTTTCCAGAGTTCCACCTCACTCTAACCACTTCTGTTTTCGCGGGTCCCGTCAGAATATCTTGCACGCGGGACAGAACTGAACTGTTATTGGCTGGAGCGGGAGTTTAATCCAGACGATGCGGGAGCAAATTAATAAATAGTTAAGAAAACTGTAATAATTGTAAAAAAAAAAACCTAAAGAAAACTCTCAACGCGCAGGATGGACCGACACACACACGCACACACCGATGGTGTTTGGACTGGGGTAAGGAACGGGACCGCACTATTCAGCGCGGTATATATAAGTAAATTTGAAGCATTAAATGTAGTTTGTTTAATTTATATTAGGAACGTGGGGCGGGAGCGGCAGAAATGTGTATGTGGCGGGCGGGCGCGGGATTAAAAGAAGCTATTTTTTTGCGGCGCGGTAACGAGACAGAAACGCGGGAGCGTGGAAGAGTGGGTTTAAAAATCAGTCTCGCGCAGACCTCTATTATACATGATAAAAAAAAATGCAGGCTCTTCGAAACTGATTTATATAATAAAACGTAAGGGGTAATGTGGCAACAGTAGGGGCTAAATCGGTTACAAAAGCCTGGCCTACAAAAATGATGTCTGAACGAATTTCCTCTTATCTAATATAATTTAAAATGGTTTAAAAATATAAAATAATTTCTAAGCAAACAAAATATTTAATATTGAGTAGGGCTGTCCCTAACGATTATTTTTTAAACGATTATTCTAACGATTATTTTTTTCGATTTGTCGACTAATCTATTTATTGAGAAACATATATAAAATAATTATTATTATACGTTTTAAAAGGGAGGAATTCTACTTTTGAGTAACACACTGCCTGGCCAAAAAAAGGTCACCACACTAAACAGCTGTGTAACCAAAATAATCCTTTAATACTACTTTTTTCTTCTCAAACAAGTTCTTTTTAAACAAAATATAAATATAAAAATAAATAAAGTAAAATACATTAAATTCCAGCTCAAAACTTAACTCAGTCACAGACCAGAAATCAAATGTTCTCAAATGCGGCTGTGTCCCTTAGTCCAACAATGTGTCTAGACCAGAATATTCACAAAATAAAATAAAGTGCAATTTCAGCAATGTTACCTTTTTATATACAAAACACAAACTAGTCCAGAAATCAAATATTTAAGCTCACAAACACAGAATGAACGGCTTTTCACATAGTATGAACTAAAAAAAAAACTATTTCAGTTGAAAAAACTAAAATATTCTCTTAGTAAACCAAATAAAATTTCAAGACAAAGCTCAACTCCAGAAATAAAATGTTCTCAAATGCTGCTGTGCTCCTGAGTCCAACAATGTGTCCAGCACAGAAAATTCACAAAATAAAATAAAGTGCAATTTCAGCAATGTTACCTTTTTATATACAAAACACAAACTAGTCCAGAAATCAAATATTTTAGCTCACGAACACAGTGCACGGCTTTTCATGTGTTCTGTTTTTTACTCAGACATTCGTGTGGAGAAATGTGAGCATATCCACATGCTCTGACGTCAGGCTTGCTCTTTTTTTTGTCACAATGTTTCCTGAAGCTGAGAAGAGGCGCTCAGATGGAGTTGATGTTGCAGGGACTGACAAGTACGATTTGGCTAGGATAGCAAGGGTGGGGAACCTGGCTGCATTTTCCTTCCACCACTGGAGTGGGCTCTTACAACCCCTGGCAAAAAGTATGGAATCACCAGTCTTGGATGAGCACTCCTTCAGACATTTAATTCTGTAAAACAAACTCTGATCAAAAACATGATACAATAATAAGGTCATTCCAAAGTGCAACTTGTTGGCTTTCAGGAACACTCAAAGAAATGAAGAAAAAACATTGTGGAAGTCAGTGAATGTTACTTTTATTGACCAACCACAGGGAAAAAAATATGGAATCACTCAATTCTGAGGAAAAAAGTATGGAATCACTCAAATTGAAGGTAGAAAATAAGGACACACCCAGTCAATTTCCTTTCCCTAAATGGACACCTGCCTCAGATTAGATCTGCTCGTTAGTCTGCAGTTAAAAACACCTGCAGTCATGACACCTTGGAGGGCTGCTGGACGAATTAGAGTGGCAAGAACCATGGCTCCAACAAGAGAAATGTCTCTTGAAACAAAAGAGAGGATTGTGAAACTTCTTGAAGAAGGCAACTCTTCACGCATGGTTGCTAAAGATGTGGGCTGTTCACAGTCAGCTGTATCCAAGATATGAAACAAATACAAACAGCATGGAATGGTTGTTAAAGCCAAGCGTACTGGTAGACCGAGAAAGACATCAAAGCGTCAAGACAAGCAACTTAAGGCCATTTGTCTTGAAAACCGAAAAAGTACAACTAAACAGATGAAGCATAAATGGGAAGAAGCTGGAGCCGAACCGTAAGAAATCGCCTAAAGGAAATGGGATTTCAATACAGGAAAGCTAAAAGAAAACCATCATTGACACCTAAACATAAAAGAACAAGACTGCAGTGGGCTAAGGAGAGGCAATCATGGACTGTGGATGACTGGATGAAAGTTATCTTCAGTGATGAGTCAAGAATCTGCATTGGACAAGGTGATTATGCTGGAACTTTTGTTTGGTGCCGTTCCAGTGAGATTTATGAAGAGGCCTGCCTGAAGAAAACAACCAAATTTCCACAGTCCTTGATGATATGGGGCTGCATGTCAGGCAAAGGCACTGGGGAGATGACTGTGGTTAATTCTTCTATCAATGCACATGTTTACATTGACATTTTGGACAGTTTTCTCATCCCTTCAATTGAACAGATGTTTGGAGATAATTAAATAATTTTCCAAGATGACAATGCATCGTGCCATAGGGCAAAAACAGTGAAGGCATTCCTTGGAGAAAGACACATTCAGTCGATGTCATGGCCTGCAAATAGTCCAGATCTCAACCCAATTGAAAACCTGTGGTAGAAATTGAAAAAAATGGTCCACAAGAAGGCTCCGACCTGCAAAGCTGATCTGGCAACTGCTATCAAAGAGAGTTGGCACCAAATTGATGCAGAATACTGTTTGTCACTCATCAAGTCCATGCCTCAGAGACTGAAAGCCGTTATAAAAGCCAAAGGTGGTGCAACTAAATACTAGTGATGTATTTTGAATCATCTTTTGTTTATCTGTTTTTCATGATTCCATACTTTTTTCCTCAGAATTGAGTGATTCCATATTTTTTTCCCTGTGGTTGGTCAATAAAAGTAACATTCACTGACTTCCACAATGTTTTTTCTTCATTTCTTTGAGTGTTCCTGAAAGCCAACAAGTTGCACTTTGGAATGACCTTATTATTGTATCATGTTTTTGATCAGAGTTTGTTTTACAGAATGAAATGTCTGAAGGAGTGCTCATCCAAGACTGGTGATTCCATACTTTTTGCCAGGGGTTGTATCTCTTGATATACATTGATCACCAAAATACATGAGTACTTCGTTCCTCACTATTTCACTGTCTGCCTCATGGTCCTCATCTTCTTCATTGCTGTTATGCCCCTCTGAGTCTGAGCCTAACAATAGCTGCGGTCCAATCTGAAGGGAGCTGCCCAACTAGGCAGCATTTGCAGGCAGCATAGGCGCGCTCCCGAGAAAAGGACTGTCCCATTCGGAAGGTAGCATGTGCTGCCTACCTGGGCAGCTGCCTTATTTTACCCCAATTCTGAAGGCAGCGTGAGATGTATCCTTCATGGCGAAGGCAATCCCATGATTCATTTCACCAGCTCAGAGTTCCAGCGCTCAGATTTAAAAACATGGCGGACGGAGCCGGCCTGCCACAGAGTTTCTGTACAAATGTAAGTAATTCCCGCCTGTATTTCCACTCACCGCTGCGTGGGTTTATCAAACTAGCATATTTTAGACTGTTTTAAGTTGTTTTCCATCGTTGTTTTCGCCTGTACTTCATTTAATGTAAGACCTGACCGGCGGAAGCTACCGTTAGCTTATCGCGCTAATTTACCGGGTAAGCTAACACGCATCTAGCCGACTTACAGAGTACCAAACGCGGCTGCAGCGCTGAGGAAACCCCCGCTAGGAAACAAAGATACCCTGGCCGTCCAGTATAAAAAGTTTTTTTAAGTCAAAAAAACTGTATTAAGTCACTGTTACGTATAAAAAACTGTTTTAAGTCACTGTTACGTATAACTAAGTGATTTACTGTGTAAATAGTGTAAACGTGTAGAATAACCTGTAATTTAGTGATTTAATGCGTAAACAGTTTAATTGTTAGAGGGAATAACTAGATTTACCTGTAACTGAGTGATTAATTGTGTAAATAGTGGAATTATGAGCGTGTTCTCCATAAACCACTGTTACTAATTCAGATTTATTTTTTCCACAGGGATGAACGTGGGCCGGGGAAGGTGAACGCTGGTCAGACCGGCTGGAGGCAGCGTTAGCTCCCTTTATGAATATATATTTTTTTCTTTGAATGTAATAAAGTTTTCTCTCTTAACATTATTATTTTTGCTTGCTGTGTTTTATAGTCACTATGCTTATTGTAGTATCACATCTCAACTAGTGGGTATGGGTAAATAAATAAATAAAAAGTTTATGAATCATGTGTTTTATGCAACTAAAAGGTAAAGATAAATTAGCTGACTGTGTATGAATGTACTATTGTGTGAAACGTAGCTTAGTTTGATAATTTAGCTCTGATGGCTCATACACAATATTTATTATATTATGGTTTCATTACTCATGCATTTCTATGAAGCATCTAATCAAAAATAAATTAAATACATAAATAAAACTGACCATACTCTGAGAATTAAGTGAGGAAAAGTGTAGAATTAAAGTAAATCATGAATATTTAAATATATGTAATATTTGGATGAGTAAAAGAGAAATAGCTGCCGCTGCATTTTGCCACTGATTTATCCCGAGGTAAGTGATCATTAACTTTAGTTATTTATAAACAGCTCACGGGCACAGCGCGCTAGACGTGATGACGTATGCTGACTCCAGAGCGTGTCCCGAACGCGCTGCCTTATAAGATCCCTTATGGGTGAAAATGCTGCCGAACGAGGGAGCTGCCTTTGAAGGCAATGACTACCTAGGCAGCTCCCTTCAGATTGGACCGCAGCTAATGTGTCCAGCACAGACCTTTTCCTGGGTGAACCCTGTGGCTGGGCACTGGCTGAGTCATCTTGCCCAACACCACCTGCCTGTTGTTGAAGCTGTTCCTGTTCATGTTTTTTGGCTTGAAGTGCTAAAGTCTGAGCTTTGATTTGGACTTTCAGGCTGTCATCTGATGACAGGAACCTTAGCTTGCGGAATCTTGGATCAAGGGCTGCAGCAATTATACACACATTTTTACCAACTTCTTTGAATTTGATCTCACCCTCCCACCTTGAAACCATCTCGTGTCCTGCAGATGTTTGAAAAGAGTTGACAGGAGCTGACTCAAAGGAAATTTTTTGTGTGGATTTCTGGAGACCTTTTACGAGTGGAGGTAAAGCTGAGGATGTGACATAAGCCTCTTCACTCAGGAAGACAGTGGCTTGCTCAAACAGCTTGAGATACCTGTTCCAGTTCCTCCAGAAGGGTCCACTGCTCAGCTTTTAGATCCAAGTAGTGCTTTCCTCGTGGTGTGACCTCTGGATCTGAAAGGGTTGCAGTCACTGGCCACCTCTGCTCCAAGAGCCGACTCACCATGTAATAAGAACTGTTCCATCTTACAGGAACATCCTGGATTAGTTTATGCTCAGCTGTGCCCCATTGCTTTTGTTTTTGTTTAAGCTTGCTGCTGGCCAGTTCACTCCTCCTAAAATGCTCTACAAGGGACCTTGCAGCACCAAGGGTCTTATTTACTTGGGGATCCTTTTTCAAGGCATGGTTGACTACTAACTGAAGAGTATGGCCAGCACATCTCTGTGAAGCAACTCCATACTTCTCTTCCAAGATCCGAAGAGCTGCCACAATATTTGCAGCATTATCATGTACAACAGCCAGTACATCACTGAGAGAGAATCCAAACTTCTCTGCTGCTTTTTCAACCCACTCAGCGATATTTTCTGCTGTGTGACGCTCCTCAAGCGGCATTGTAGTTAGATTGTATGATGTGAGCTCCCAATCTTTATTAATAAAGTGGCAGGTAACTCCCAAGTATGCTTCATTTGCAATACTTGTCCAGGCGTCTGTGGTGAGTGTGATTTTTGATGCAACATTTTTGAGTTTGTCTTTTACACTATCAAGAGTTGCCTCATATTTCTTCTCCATTAAATCTGTAAAGTAGCGTCTGGAGGGAAGTGTGTACCCTGAGTGAAAAGTGTTGATCATTTCACGAAAGCCTTGACCCTCCACAATAGCAAGGGGTCTCATATCCTTGATGATCATCTGTAGGATGCTTTCAGAAAGCTCAGCTGCCATCTTAGGTGTGCAAGAATTTTGGCTCATTTTGTGGAAATAGTGCTCCACACTGCTTTGCCTGATCATCACAAAGAGAAACATAAAGCATGTTAGAATAACAATGAGATTTCTTATGAGAAAAACATTTAACCTAAAAAGGAATCTATTTTTTAAGACTTAAATTTGCCAGATGATTAGACTAATTTTAGCCAGCAATTACACATTTCACTATACGGCTTATCTACACAAAACGATAAATTGTTATATTTATTATAATAATAATAATAATAATAACAACAACAACAACAATACAAGCCTACTAAACCAAACCCCACACTTATAATCACTACATGTACAGCACGTTGTTCAGATCTAAAAATGGATAAGCTCCCAAACACCACAAACGTGTTTTACACTGTTTTCTGTGACCGCTAGATTTTGTGACCACGGGCAATAGTTCTCAGCAGACCGGTGCACTGGCCGATTCGAAACGTCTTCGTTTCTAATGTTTACTTCGACTGGCCAAAACAGTTAAGCTTAGGGGCTGAGGGTAAGGTGAGCCAATGAACGCTCATAACCGTGAGCACTGGTCACTAAATTCTGACGGTGACAGAAAACGGTGTAACACCGCAGCGCCGACGGCGCTAGCTAAAATAACTTAAAGCAGCTAGCCTAGCTAAACACCTGAACTTATGAATAATGCTACTGTTTCTGGAAATTGCGAAATGCCATGCACAAATATAAACCAAAAATGTATAATTTCTGCCTGTGGCAGGTTTAAGCTCCCAAACACCACAAACGTGTGTTACACTGTTTTCTGTGACCGCTAGATTTTGTGACCACGGGCAATAGTTTTCAGCAGACCGGTGCACTGGCCGATTCGAAACGTGTTCGTTTGTAATGTTTACTTCGACTGGCCAAAACGGTTAAGCTTAGGGGCTGAGGGTAAGTTGAGCCAATGAACGCTCATAACCGTGAGCACTGGTCACTAAATTCCGACGGTGACAGAAAACGGTGTAACACCGCAGCGCCGACGGCGCTAGCTAAAATAACTTAAGGCAGCTAGCCTAGCTAAACACCTGAACTTATGAATAATGCTACTGTTTCTGGAAATTGCGAAATGCCATGCACAAATATAAACCAAAAATGTATAATTTCTGCCTGTGGCAGGTTTAAAACCTTTGGTAGACAGCCTTAAGTCTTTTTAAGGACACCCGCGGAGACCCTGATGTAAACGGTACTTACTGTGTTGTCTTGCTCCCATGTTGACATAGGGCTCCTGGATGTTTTCGCTTCAAGTGCTCCTGCATAGCAGTTGTGCTGCTGTGATAAGCCATCTCCATTTTGCACAAATGGCAGAGGACCACATTGTTGCCCTTTTGAGTAAAATGCTGCCAAACTTTAGATGCCCGCTGGCGTTTTTTTATAGCTGGAGATTGCTCTCCGGAGTCCATGCTCTCCACAGGCGCCGCCATGTTTACGACGCGCCGACGCACGTTATGCAAATCGATGTATTTTCGTAATCGATGACGTCGATTATGTCGACGCGTCGCCCCAGCCCTAATATTGAGCTTATAGCCCAAGTGCAAAAATACAAAATCAGTAATACGGCTATGCCCTGCACAATCCTTAAACCAAAATAGACCAAGTACAATAACGTCATTAACAATGACTTTCCTCTACTCTAATATAATTTAACATGGTTTAAAAATATAAAATAATTTCTAAACAAACGAAATATTTAATATTGAGCTTATAGCCCAAGTGCAAAAATACAAAATCAGTAATATGCCCTGCACAATCCTTTAACCGAAATAGACCAAGTACAGTTTACAATGACTGTCCTCTAATATAATCAACAATGTTTAAGAATATAAAATACTTCCTGAACAAACGTTTTTTTTGTTTGTTTTTTTAAGCAAATAGCCTAAGTGTGCGCAGCGGAGAAACCGTGCAGCAGCAGCCTCCTAGCCTGCTTACGCAGCGGATAAGCCGCGTGTGGGGCAGCAGAAATTCCGGGATGAAAACACAAAGAAATCTGGGCTAAAAACACAGAAAAAATATGGGGTGAAAACACAAAAATCCGGGATAAAAACACCAAAAATCCGGGGTGAATATGTCTCGTCGGTCAGAGCAAATTGAACATTTTTCAGTGGATTAAAGGGGCCGTGATTTGCTTTTTTTTTTTTTTACCTCTTTTTTTAAAAACGAATATTCGAATATTCGCTTCGAATCAGTGCCGAATATCCGGAGCTCAAAAAACGCTATTCGGGCCAGCCCTAGTACTCTTGTGTTTCTATTTAGCCATGCTTTAGATCACTGAAACACTGGTCTCTGTAGAAAGACAGGATTTCGTTTTTTGCTCATGAATATTCATACATGCATGCAAACATTTCACCTCTGATTGGCTAACAGCACTGCAGCAGAGAATGCCTACCTGCCTTCTCTACAGTCAATTTTAAAGCTCTAAAACTCAAAGGACAAAATGTTTTCAGAGGTACAGCCTTAGTTATAAAGATATAGATAACGTTAAGATAGTCCTTAAACTTCTTTAAACATCCGAATCTCAGCGAGGAGAAATGCTATCAATGCCGCATGTGAGCTGAAGCTGCCCCCCACGGCGCCACTCTCTGTATACAGACTGCTACACTTGTGTGTTGTGAATACCAATGCAGGCCTACTTTTGCTTATGCAATAAGAGAAACAAGTCCCACATGTTGTCCCAAATTTATCTGTTGTGAGTGTGTTTTGTGGCCATCAAGCCATTCGCTACTTTCATCCAATCTCCAAACTGTGCTGAAGACTCTGTCTCTGTCACTCTCTCGATCTCTCTTGTGCATGCACTCACTGCTGATGGTACTTTTCCTGTAAGTTGTTGAGTGTAGAATACGTATTAATACTTGCATTTATTTTCTCTATTAAAGCTGTCACATTACAATATTCTTATTTTAAAAGCATCAAAACTACACTTCCTGCATATTTGGGCTATTATGCTACATCTGCATTTGAAAAGTATTTGTTTCAAGAGGAAACATAACCAGTCTATGGTTACGTATTACAATAAACCATCATTTGCTGAACTTTGCAGTACCTGCATCAGGAGTACAACTTTAGATTAGCAGAGAAATGTGGAAATCTCTGTTCCCACTGCAAGAGGATCTAAGTGGCAAGCGCTTATTGACCATGTAACTCTCTGTTTGGTAGGACTGTGAAATAGCAAGAATTTGGTAATATGATACATATCATGATACAGGAGCTGAAATACAATATATGGCGATATATTGTGATTGTTTAAAATCGAATTAAGCATTGATTTTATATATGTAATTTTCTTACACATAATTTTCATAATTTTCTTGTTTGGTTAAAAAAATATAGCCGTTATGCCTTGAACTGATAAAAGAGGGGAAAGCTACAGAAGACCACTAGCCTTTAGATAGCCCAGAGCTTTTTTATTTATTTTTTTAACATTTATATATTTTAATTTTATTTTAAATTTTTCCCATTTTCTCCCCAATTTACACGGCCAATTACCCAACCAACTCACTAGTCACCTATCATTAGTAATGCCCCAACACACCAGGAGGGAGAAGACTAGCACATGCTTCCTCCGATACAGTCAGCCACTGCTTCTTTTCGAGCTGCTGCTGAAGCAGCATTGCCGAGCATCCTTACAGTGTGCTCAGAGGACAGCGCAGCGGCCCTGTGCTGTGGACTTCACCCTAGGAGTAGTGTGGGGAGAGAGCGCCATCTACCCACCCGGAGGGAGCAAGACTGATTTTGCTGCATGAGTGGGGGTTCCAACCTGCGACCTCCCGCTCTTAGTGGCAGCGCTTCAGATTGCTGGACTACTCTACGCCCCTGAAAATATTAATTAAATGTGCCTGTTCTCCGCAGTCCAAAACCAAGACCAAGCGCAACAACCTTTCAGTGAAACAACACAAGTCTTGGAACATAAAGATAAAGTCTGATAAAAATCAGAGCAATAATGCAGACATCAACCTAAGTTATTTCACCAGAAATAAACCAAAACTGTGATATGTTGCTTTGTCATCTCAGTACATAGCCTTAGATCCAGTTACCAGTGATAACTTGACTATTTAGCAACGTTTATTGTTGCTAACATTAATTTTGCCATTAACAGTATTAAAAAATATATAATTTTGGTATGGTTTTGGTATGTGAGTGTCTGTTTCTCACTTTCTCTTAGGCTGACCTGACTGGGATCAAATGGAAGCGTTATGTGTGGCAGGGTCCCACCTCGGCACCTATGCTCTTTCCTGTAACAGAGGAAGACCCCATCCTCAGCAGCTTCAGCCGCTGCCTAAAGGCAGATGTGCTGAGCGTGTGGAGGAGGAGCCAGCGGCAGGGCCGCAGGGAGTTGTGGCTCTTCTGGTGGGGTGAAGATCCTAACTTCTCTGAGCTCATCCACTCTGAGCTCACAGGTGAGGATGATTTTCTCTCTCTCTCTTTTCTTTTTCTTTTTGACATTTATTCATTCCTAGTTTTCACACGTTTAATGTATCCACATAATCTGATATTGCTGTGAGTACAGTTTGTGGTTTGAGCAGATTTCTTTTTGAGTTTTAAATATTTTTACTTTTGAATAATTATAAGGGTGGAATACAGCTGGAATTATTAAGCAGCTAACCATTATTTGGGCTGCAGAACCGGTCAATGGAATGGCTTCTGCCTATTGGCTTTCTAAGACTGAGAAATCTGCTTGTTAACTAGCTGTGCATGAAATTAGAGATAATGCATGTGCATTATTCTGGGATGAGGCTGGTAGCTGGCATTAAAACAAACAGTTCTTCATTTTGCAATTAATTAGTTAGTCTGCTCTGTCCCATGCATTTCCTGGTCCTAATTAGGCAACACTTCAAATGGAAACAGAAACTGTAACTGAGCTAATAGGTGAGACAGTTAGCCTTGCTATTAACAGAAAGCGTTATCTTATTAATTAATTGTGGGCTAAAGTTTTTGTGTTTGTTATGGAAGGCTTCTTCTCTAGAGCAGCCCGCTCCCTCCTCTCAGCTGCCTCTCTGCTCCATCCTCTCCGCTGCCTCTCCGAACCCTCTCCGCTCCCTCTCCGCTCCCTTCCTCTCTGCTCCCTCCTCTCTGCTCCCTCCTCTCTGCTCCCTCTCTGCCCTCCCTTCCTCTCTGCTCCCTCCCTCTCTGCTCCCTCCTCTCTGCTCCCTCCTCTCTGCTCCCTCCTCTCCGCTGCCTCTCCGCTCCCTTCCTCTCTGCTCCCCCCTCTCCGAACCCTCTCCGCTCCCTCTCCGAACCCTCTCCGCTCCCTTCCTCTCTGCTCCCTCCTCTCTGCTCCCCCCTCTCCGAACCCTCTCCGCACCCTTCCTCTCTGCTCCCCCCTCTCCAAACCCTCTCCGCTCCCTTCCTCTCTGCTCCCTCCTCTCTGCTCCCCCCCTCTGCTCCCCCTCTCCGAACCCTCTCCGCTCCCTTCCTCTCTGCTCCCTCCTCTCTGCTCCCCCCTCTCCGAACCCTCTCCGCTCCCTTCCTCTCTGCTCCCTCCTCTCCGCTGCCTCTCCGCTCCCTTCCTCTCTGCTCCCTCCTCTCTGCTCCCTCCTCTCTGCTCCCTCCTCTCTGCTCCCCCCTCTCCGAACCCTCTCCGCTCCCTTCCTCTCTGCTCCCTCCTCTCTGCTCCCCCCTCTCCGAACCCTCTCCGCTCCCTTCCTCTCTGCTCCCTCTTCTCTGCTCCCTCCTCTCCGCTGCCTCTCCGCTCCCTTCCTCTCCGCTCCCTTCCTCTCTGCTCCCTCCCTCTCTGCTCCCTCCTCTCTGCTCCCTCCTCTCCGCTGCCTCTCCGCTCCCTTCCTCTCTGCTCACTCCTCTCTGCTCACTCCTCTCCGCTGCCTCTCCGAACCCTCTCCGATCCCTTCCTCTCTGCTCACTCCTCTCTGCTCCCTCCTCTCCGCTGCCTCTCCGAACCCTCTCTGCTCCCTTCCTCTCTGCTCACTCCTCTCTGCTCCCTCCTCTCTGCTCCCCCCTCTCCGAACCCTCTCCGATCCCTTCCTCTCTGCTCACTCCTCTCTGCTCCCTCCTCTCCGCTGCCTCTCCGAACCCTCTCTGCTCCCTTCCTCTCTGCTCCCTCCTCTCTGCTCCCTCCTCTCCGCTGCCTCTCTGCTCCCTTCCTCTCTGCTCCCTTCCTCTCCGCTGCCTCTCCGCTCCCTTCCTCTCTGCTCCCTCCTCTCTGCTCCCTCCTCTCTGCTCCCCCCTCTCCGAACCCTCTCCGCTCCCTTCCTCTCTGCTCCCTCCTCTCTGCTCCCCCCTCTCCGAACCCTCTCCGCTCCCTTCCTCTCTGCTCCCTCTTCTCTGCTCCCTCCTCTCCGCTGCCTCTCCGCTCCCTTCCTCTCCGCTCCCTTCCTCTCTGCTCCCTCCCTCTCTGCTCCCTCCTCTCTGCTCCCTCCTCTCCGCTGCCTCTCCGCTCCCTTCCTCTCTGCTCACTCCTCTCTGCTCACTCCTCTCCGCTGCCTCTCCGAACCCTCTCCGATCCCTTCCTCTCTGCTCACTCCTCTCTGCTCCCTCCTCTCCGCTGCCTCTCCGAACCCTCTCTGCTCCCTTCCTCTCTGCTCACTCCTCTCTGCTCCCTCCTCTCTGCTCCCCCCTCTCCGAACCCTCTCCGATCCCTTCCTCTCTGCTCACTCCTCTCTGCTCCCTCCTCTCCGCTGCCTCTCCGAACCCTCTCTGCTCCCTTCCTCTCTGCTCCCTTCCTCTCTGCTCCCTCCTCTCTGCTCCCTCCTCTCCGCTGCCTCTCTGCTCCCTTCCTCTCTGCTCCCTTCCTCTCTGCTCCCTCCTCTCTGCTCCCTCCTCTCCGCTGCCTCTCCGAACCCTCTCCGCTCCCTTCCTCTCTGCTCCCTCCTCTCCGCTACCTCTCCGAACCCTCTCCGCTCCCTCTCCGAACCCTCTCCGCTCCCTTCCTCTCTGCTCCCTCCACCTCTGCTCCCTCCTCTCCGCTGCCTCTCGGAACCCTCTCCGCTCCCTCTCCGAACCCTCTCCACTCCCTTCCTCTCCGCTCCCTTCCTCTCTGCTCCCTCCTCTCCGCTACCTCTCCGAACCCTCTCCGCTCCCTCTCCGAACCCTCTCCGCTCCCTTCCTCTCTGCTCCCTCCTCTCTGCTCCCTCCTCTCTGCTGCCTCTCCGAACCCTCTCCGCTCCCTCCGATCCCTCTCCTCCACTGCCTCTACGATCCCTTTTTAATCCCTCCTCTCAGCTGCCTCTCCGATCCCACTCCGCTCCCACCTCTCCGCTGCCTCTCTGATCCCTCTCTGCTCCCTTCTTATCGCTGCCTCTCCGAACCATCTCCACTCCCTCCTCTTTGCTGCTTCGCCAATCTCTCTCAGCTCTCTCCTCTGCACTGAATCTCCCATCCCGCTTTGATCTCTCTCTGCTCCCTCCTCTACATTGACTCTTCACTGTTGCTCCCTTCCCTCCGTTTGCCTCTCCGCTGCCTCTTCGCTCCCTCCGCTCCGCTGCCTCTTTGCTTCCTCCTCTCTGCCTGTTAGCTCCCTCTTCTCCTTTGCCTCTCCGATCCCTACTCTCCGCTGACTCTCCGGTCCCTGTCCTCTCTCTTTTCTCCGCTGCCTCTACGATCCTTCCTCTCCACTGCCTCTCCCGTCCTTCGCCACTCCCTCCTCTCCGCTGCATCTCTGCTCACTCCTTTCCGCTGCCTCTCTGCTGCCTCTCTGTGGCCTCTCAGCTCCCTCTTCTCTGTGGCCTCTTCGCTTCCTCCTCTTTGCTGTCTCTTCGATCCCTCCTCTTTGCTGCCTCTCTGTTCCCTTCTCTCCACTTTCTCCTCTCTGCTGCCTCTCCGCTGCCTCTCCGATCTTTCTCCGCTCCCTCCTTTCCGCTGCCTCTCCGAACCCTCTCCACTTCCTCCTCTTTGCTGCCTCTCCGATCCTTCTCTGCTCTCTCCTCTGCACTGAATCTCCCATCCCTCTTTGATCTCTCTCTGCTCCCTCCTGTACACTGATTTTCCCATCCGTCTTTGATCCCTCTCTGCTCCCTCCTCTACACTGACTTTTCGCTCCCTCCTCTCCGCTGCCTCTTAGCTCCCTCTTCTCTTTTGCCTCTCCGAACCCTTTCTGATCCCTCCCCTCCGCTGCCTCTCCGAACCCTTTCCGATCCCTCCTCTCTGCTGCCTCTCCTATCCCTCCTTTAGGCTGCCTCTCCTGTCAGGTCTCTTTCCAATCCCTTCTCCGCTGTGTCTCCGATCCCTCTCCTATCCTCTCTGCTTCCTCCTCTACACTGACTCTCCTATCCTCTCTGCTCCCTCCTCTACACTGACTCTCCTATCCTCTCTGCTCCCTCCTCTACACTGACTCTCCTATCCTCTCTGCTCCCTCCTCTACACTGACTCTCCTATCCTCTCTGCTCCCTCCTCAACATTGACTCTGCCTTCCTCTCTGCTCCCTCCTCTACACTGACTCTCCTATCCTCTCTGCTCCCTCCTCTGCACTGACTCTCCTATCCTCTCTGCTCTCTCCTCAACACTGACTCTCCTATCCTCTCTGCTCCCTCCTCAACACTGACTCTCCCATCCTCTCTGCTCCCTCCTCTACACTGACTCTCCTATCGTCTCTGCTCCCTCCTCAACACTGACTCTCCTATCCTCTCTGCTCCCTCCTCAACACTGACTCCTATCCTCTCTGCTCCCTCCTCTACACTGACTCTCCCATCCTCTCTGCTCCCTCCTCAACACTGACTCTCCTATCCTCTCTGCTCCCTCCTCTACACTGACTCTCCTATCCTCTCTGCTCCCTCCTCTACACTGACTCTCCTATCCTCTCTGCTCCCTCCTCTACACTGACTCTCCTATCCTCTCTGCTCCCTCCTCTACACTGACTCTCCTATCCTCTCTGCCCCCTCCTCAACACTGTCTCTCCCATCCTCTCTGCTCCCTCCTCTACACTGACTCTCCTATCCTCTCTGCTCCCTCCTCAACACTGACTCTCCTATCCTCTCTGCTCCCTCCTCAACACTGACTCTCCTATCCTCTCTGCTCCCTCCTCTACACTGACTCTCCTATCCTCTCTGCTCCCTCCGCTCCGCTGCCTCTTCGCTTCCTCCTCTCTGCCTGTTAGCTCCCTCTTCTCCTTTGCCTCTCCGATCCCTACTCTCCGCTGACTCTCCGGTCCCTGTCCTGTCTCTTTTCTCCGCTGCCTCTTCGATCCTTCCTCTCCACTGCCTCTCCCGTCCTTCGCCACTCCCTCCTTTCCGCTGCATCTCTGCTCACTCCTTTCCGCTGCCTCTCTGCTGCCTCTCTGCGGCCTCTCAGCTCCCTCTTCTCTGTGGCCTCTTCGCTTCCTCCTCTTTGCTGCCTCTTCGATCCCTCCTCTTTGCTGCCTCTCTGTTCCCTTCTCTCCACTCCTTCTCCACTTTCTCCTCTCTGCTGCCTCTCCGCTGCCTCTCCGATCTTTCTCCGCTCCCTCCTTTCCACTGCCTCTCCGAACCCTCTCCACTTCCTCCTCTTTGCTGCCTCTCCGATCCTTCTCTGCTCTCTCCTCTACACTGAATCTCCCATCCCTCTTTGATCTCTCTCTGCTCCCTCCTGTACACTGATTTTCCCATCCGTCTTTGATCCCTCTCTGCTCCCTCCTCTACACTGACTTTTCGCTCCCTCCTCTCCGCTGCCTCTTAGCTCCCTCTTCTCTTTTGCCTCTCCAAACCCTTTCCGATCCCTCCCCTCCGCTGCCTCTCCGAACCCTTTCCGATCCCTCCTCTTCTGCCTCTCCTATCCCTCCTTTAGGCTGCCTCTCCTGTCAGGTCTCTTTCCAATCCCTTCTCAGCTGTGTCTCCGATCCCTCTCCTATCCTCTCTGCTTCCTCCTCTACACTGACTCTCCTATCCTCTCTGCTCCCTCCTCAACACTGACTCTCCTATCCTCTCTGCTCCCTCCTCTACACTGACTCTCCTATCCTCTCTGCTCCCTCCTCTACACTGACTCTCCTATCCTCTCTGCTCCCTCCTCTACACTGACTCTCCTATCCTCTCTGCTCCCTCCTCTACATTGACTCTCCTATTCTCTCTGCTCCCTCCTCAACACTGACTCTACTATCCTCTCTGCTCCCTCCTCTACACTGACTCTCCCATCCTCTCTGCTCCCTCCTCAACACTGACTCTCCTATCCTCTCTGCTCCCTCCTCAACACTGACTCTCCCATCCTCTCTGCTCCCTCCTCTACACTGACTCTCCCATCCTCTCTGCTCCCTCCTCTACACTGACTATCCTATCCTCTCTGCTCCCTCCTCAACACTGACTCTCCCATCCTCTCTGCTCCCTTCTCTACACTGACTCTACTATCCTCTCTGCTCCCTCCTCAACACTGACTCTCCTATCCTCTCTGCTCCCTCCTCTACACTGACTCTCCTATCCTCTCTGCTGCCTCCTCAACATTGACTCTGCCTTCCTCTCTGCTCCCTCCTCTACACTGACTCTCCTATCCTCTCTGCTCCCTCCTCTACACTGACTCTCCTATCCTCTCTGCTCTCTCCTCAACACTGACTCTCCTATCCTCTCTGCTCCCTCCTCAACACTGACTCTCCCATCCTCTCTGCTCCCTCCTCTACACTGACTCTACTATCCTCTCTGCTCCCTCCTCAACACTGACTCTCCTATCCTCTCTGCTCCCTCCTCAACACTGACTCTCCTATCCTCTCTGCTCCCTCCTCAACACTGACTCTCCTATCCTCTCTGCTCCCTCCTCAACACTGACTCTCCCATCCTCTCTGCTCCCTCCTCTACACTGACTCTCCTATCCTCTCTGCTCCCTCCTCTACACTGACTCTCCTATCCTCTCTGCTCCCTCCTCTACACTGACTCTACTATCCTCTCTGCTCCCTCCTCTACACTGACTCTACTATCCTCTCTGCTCCCTCCTCAACACTGACTCTCCTATCCTCTCTGCTCCCTCCTCAACACTGACTCTCCTATCCTCTCTGCTCCCTCCTCAACACTGACTCTCCTATCCTCTCTGCTCCCTCCTCAACACTGACTCTCCTATCCTCTCTGCTCCCTCCTCTACACTGACTCTCCTATCCTCTCTGCTCCCTCCTCTACACTGACTCTACTATCCTCTCTGCTCCCTCCTCAACACTGACTCTCCCATCCTCTCTGCTCCCTCCTCAACACTGACTCTCCTATCCTCTCTGCTCCCTCCTCTACACTGACTCTACTATCCTCTCTGCTCCCTCCTCTACACTGACTCTCCCATCCTCTCTGCTCCCTCCTCAACACTGACTCTCCTATCCTCTCTGCTCCCTCCTCAACACTGACTCTCCCATCCTCTCTGCTCCCTCCTCTACACTGACTCTCCCATCCTCTCTGCTCCCTCCTCTACACTGACTCTACTATCCTCTCTGCTCCCTCCTCTACACTGACTCTCCTATCCTCTCTGCTCCCTCCTCTACACTGACTCTCCTATCCTCTCTGCTCCCTCCTCTACACTGACTCTCCCATCCTCTCTGCTCCCTCCTCTACACTGACTCTCCCATCCTCTCTGCTCCCTCCTCTACACTGACTCTCCCATCCTCTCTGCTCCCTCCTCTACACTGACTCTCCTATCCTCTCTGCTCCCTCCTCTACACTGACTCTCCTATCCTCTCTGCTCCCTCCTCAACACTGACTCTACTATCCTCTCTGCTCCCTCCTCAACACTGACTCTCCCATCCTCTCTGCTCCCTCCTCTACACTGACTCTCCCATCCTCTCTGCTCCCTCCTCTACACTGACTCTCCCATCCTCTCTGCTCCCTCCTCTACACTGACTCTACTATCCTCTCTGCTCCCTCCTCAACACTGACTCTCCCATCCTCTCTGCTCCCTCCTCAACACTGACTCTCCCATCCTCTCTGCTCCCTCCTCTACACTGACTCTACTATCCTCTCTGCTCCCTCCTCAACACTGACTCTCCTATCCTCTCTGCTCCCTCCTCAACACTGACTCTCCTATCCTCTCTGCTCCCTCCTCTACACTGACTCTCCTATCCTCTCTGCTCCCTCCTCTACACTGACTCTACTATCCTCTCTGCTCCCTCCTCTACACTGACTCTACTATCCTCTCTGCTCCCTCCTCTACACTGACTCTACTATCCTCTCTGCTCCCTCCTCTACACTGACTCTACTATCCTCTCTGCTCCCTCCTCTACACTGACTCTCCTATCCTCTCTGCTCCCTCCTCTACACTGACTCTCCTATCCTCTCTGCTCCCTCCTCAACACTGACTCTCCTATCCTCTCTGCTCCCTCCTCAACACTGACTCTCCTATCCTCTCTGCTCCCTCCTCAACACTGACTCTCCTATCCTCTCTGCTCCCTCCTCTACACTGATTCTCCTATCCTCTCTGCTCCCTCCTCTACACTGACTCTACTATCCTCTCTGCTCCCTCCTCTACACTGACTCTACTATCCTCTCTGCTCCCTCCTCTACACTGACTCTCCTATCCTCTCTGCTCCCTCCTCAACACTGACTCTCCTATCCTCTCTGCTCCCTCCTCAACACTGACTCTCCTATCCTCTCTGCTCCCTCCTCAACACTGACTCTCCTATCCTCTCTGCTCCCTCCTCTACACTGACTCTACTATCCTCTCTGCTCCCTCCTCAACACTGACTCTCCCATCCTCTCTGCTCCCTCCTCAACACTGACTCTCCCATCCTCTCTGCTCCCTCCTCTACACTGACTCTCCCATCCTCTCTGCTCCCTCCTCAACACTGACTCTCCCATCCTCTCTGCTCCCTCCTCAACACTGACTCTCCTATCCTCTCTGCTCCCTCCTCTACACTGACTCTCCTATCCTCTCTGCTCCCTCCTCTACACTGACTCTCCTATCCTCTCTGCTCCCTCCTCAACACTGACTCTCCCATCCTCTCTGCTCCCTCCTCTACACTGACTCTCCTATCCTCTCTGCTCCCTCCTCCACACTGACTCTCCTATCCTCTCTGCTCCCTCCTCTACACTGACTCTCCTATCCTCTCTGCTCCCTCCTCAACACTGACTCTACTATCCTCTCTGCTCCCTCCTCAACACTGACTCTCCCATCCTCTCTGCTCCCTCCTCTACACTGACTCTCCCATCCTCTCTGCTCCCTCCTCTACACTGACTCTCCTATCCTCTCTGCTCCCTCCTCTACACTGACTCTACTATCCTCTCTGCTCCCTCCTCTACACTGACTCTACTATCCTCTCTGCTCCCTCCTCTACACTGACTCTACTATCCTCTCTGCTCCCTCCTCAACACTGACTCTCCCATCCTCTCTGCTCCATCCTCTACACTGACTCTACTATCCTCTCTGCTCCCTCCTCAACACTGACTCTCCTATCCTCTCTGCTCCCTCCTCAACACTGACTCTCCTATCCTCTCTGCTCCCTCCTCTACACTGACTCTACTATCCTCTCTGCTCCCTCCTCTACACTGACTCTACTATCCTCTCTGCTCCCTCCTCTACACTGACTCTACTATCCTCTCTGCTCCCTCCTCTACACTGACTCTCCTATCCTCTCTGCTCCCTCCTCTACACTGACTCTCCTATCCTCTCTGCTACCTCCTCTACACTGACTCTCCTATCCTCTCTGCTCCCTCCTCAACACTGACTCTCCTATCCTCTCTGCTCCCTCCTCAACACTGACTCTCCTATCCTCTCTGCTCCCTCCTCTACACTGACTCTCCTATCCTCTCTGCTCCCTCCTCTACACTGACTCTACTATCCTCTCTGCTCCCTCCTCTACACTGACTCTACTATCCTCTCTGCTCCCTCCTCTACACTGACTCTCCTATCCTCTCTGCTCCCTCCTCTACACTGACTCTCCTATCCTCTCTGCTCCCTCCTCTACACTGACTCTCCTATCCTCTCTGCTCCCTCCTCTACACTGACTCTCCCATCCTCTCTGCTCCCTCCTCAACACTGACTCTCCCATCCTCTCTGCTCCCTCCTCTACACTGACTCTCCCATCCTCTCTGCTCCCTCCTCAACACTGACTCTCCCATCCTCTCTGCTCCCTCCTCAACACTGACTCTCCTATCCTCTCTGCTCCCTCCTCTACACTGACTCTCCCATCCTGTCTGCTCCCTCCTCTACACTGACTCTCCTATCCTCTCTGCTCCCTCCTCTACACTGACTCTCCTATCCTCTCTGCTCCCTCCTCTACACTGACTCTCCTATCCTCTCTGCTCCCTCCTCAACACTGACTCTCCTATCCTCTCTGCTCCCTCCTCTACACTGACTCTACTATCCTCTCTGCTCCCTCCTCTACACTGACTCTCCTATCCTCTCTGCTCCCTCCTCTACACTGACTCTCCTATCCTCTCTGCTCCCTCCTCTACACTGACTCTCCTATCCTCTCTGCTCCCTCCTCTACACTGACTCTCCTATCCTCTCTGCTCCCTCCTCTACACTGACTCTCCTATCCTCTCTGCTCCCTCCTCTACACTGACTCTCCTATCCTCTCTGCTCCCTCCTCTACACTGACTCTCCTATCCTCTCTCCTATCCTCTCTGCTCCCTCCTCAACACTTACTGTCCGATGCCTGTTTGATTTGAGTGCTTACCAAGGTTGTAACAGTATTTTCACTGTATGATAAGCACCTCAGGAATTATTACCCTAGGGCTGTCGTGGTGAAAGAATTTGCTCTGTGGTTATATATGGTAGCTCAACAACACTATATGTGGTATGAAGCCATATGCCTTTATGTTAGAGCTATATAAATGTTTTTTTTTTATAAATAGTTTTTCATGTGCTTTGAACACTGCAGCTAATATATTTTTTGTTCATGGACTAATGAGCAAACGTGCTTTACTCAAGGAAATTGTTTTCAGGAGAGATGTGTGGGGGCGTGTGGGGTCGAAGCCGAAAATTAGACACACTATTATTTAACTATAACAAATAAGTATTAATAAGCATCAGGTTATAAATGTAGATAATTTATTATATAATAAGGCCCTCCCATGGGAAAAACGCCAATATCGCAGTTGCGGTCGCGGTTATGTCCCACACGCTGCAATTTTCTGGTCAATAGCACGATATTGCTATACTGCGGTTAGCGCGACAGCCCTATATTACCCACTACTTAAACAGAATGATGAATTCATAAAATAATTATACATTTAATTTAAATGGCATATAACTATAATGGTATTTTAAAGCATTAACATTATATGTACTTTTAATGGACTTCAAAATATTGTAATTAAAAAATATTATTACAGATCAATAAATAATGATTTTAGAAGCAGGGTTTTAATGTTGAGTTGATTTATGCAATGAATTCAGTTGTAATACCTTTTTTTTGTCAAGTCAAAAGGCTTTTTTACTGCAGATGTGTAAGTATATCTTTTAATGGGACTACACTGACATAATAACACTTTGACACAATGAAAGTAGTGTGTGTGTGCAGCTTATATAACAGTGTAAATTTATTCTTTCCGGAAACAAAAGTGAGTACACCCCTTAGTGAAAGTTCCTGAAGTGGCCACTATTATTTTCCAGAACTGCCTTAACTCTCCTGGGCATGAACTTTACCAGAGCTTTACAGATTGCCACTGGAATGCTTTTCCATATTTGATCCTTTTCCATATCCTCCACCTTTCGCTTGAGGATGCCCCAGAGATGTTCTATTGGTTTAAGGTCTGGAGACATGCTTAGCCAGTCAATCACCTTTAACCTCAGCCTCTTCAATAACACAGTGGTCGTCTTAGAGGTGTGTTTGGGGTCATTATCATGCTGGCACACTGCCCTGCGACCTAGTTTCCGGAGGGAGGGGATCATGCTCTGCTCCAGTATTTCACAGAACATATTGGAGTTCCTGTGTCCCTCAATACAATGTAACTCCTCAACACCTGCTGCACTCATGCAGCCCCAGACCGTTGGATTCCCACCACCATGCTTTACTGTAGGCATGACACACTTACCTTTGTACTCCTCACCTGATTGCCACCACACATGCTTGAGACCATCTAACCATCTGAAATTAACCTTGGTTTCATCTTACCATAGGACATAGTTCCAGTAATCCATCAATTATTTAACAGTGTACATTTACACTGTTATATAAGCTGCACAAAAGACTACTTTTCATTGTGTTAGTGTCATTTTGTCAGTGTTGTCCCATGAAAAGGTGCACTTAAATATTTGCAGAAATGTGAGGTTTGTACTTACTTTTGTATATATATATATATATATATATATATATATATATATATATATATATATATATATATATACATACACACACAACATTATGGGTGACATACCAGAGTTTAAAAGAGGACAAATTGTTCGTTTCGCTAGCGCATCTGTGACCAAGACAGCAAGTCTTTGTGATGCATCAAGAGCGATGGTATCCAGAGTAATGTCAGCATACCACCAAGAAGGACCAACCACATCCAACTGGAATTATTTTGAGGTCACTGACTTGTGAAACTCTCTTGTTCTGAAGTATAAAATGCACTGAAGATTGTATCTCTTTGGCACACTATTTTGTGCACCCTGTGTTTGCTGAATTTAGCTACTCAGAGATTTATTGAAACAGTTTTATAGATCGAAAATGCACAGTTCTTCTGCTCATTCTAGTATCCCAAAAAACTCTGAAGCTGTTTTGTAAATCTTGTGCTGTGCTTGAATCATATAAATAAATAAATAAATAGGCTTTTGAGCATCATTTGCATAAGTTACTTGCTTGTTACCGTGTTTTTCGCACTGTAAGGCGTACTTAAAATCCTTTAATTTCCCATTTAGAGGTGAGAATATCGGCCTGTAGCCTGCTGCTAACTTCTGCTAGCCAGCTGGAGTAGCAGTAGCATTATATTACCTTTTATCTGTGCTAAGTGCTAGCTCTTTTGCCGTTTAGAGATGAGTATTATCGGTCTGTAGCCTGCTGCTAACTCTGGCTAGCACTGCCTGAGCAGTACTAGCATTAGCCGCTAACCAAAGTGCTAGCTCTTTCACTGTTAAGAGGTGAGTATATCGAACTAGTCCTTACTAGTGTCATCCAAGAAATTGCACTCCACTGTCTATTTGCAGTGTGTTCCACAGAGATTGGACAATACAGTAGCATCAATTCTATATATATATATATATATATAATTGATGCTACTGTATTGTCCAATCTCTGTGAAATATATATACTATGATTTTTTTTTTTTTTTTGGAACTTATTTATTTTACATAATACAATATAATGTAATACAAATACAGTTCTACATTAAAATAGATGCAATAAAAAAAAAATAAATAAAATAAAAATCTACTCCAGAATAATTCAGTCACATACACACTGAGCATTCAAAAAGAAATGTACAAATAAGAGATGGACCACAAATAACACCAAGTACAGCTAATACACAGAGAAAAAAAAATTACTGTATGATTAGATGCTCAACAGGGCCCCACCACTTAGTAAAAATACTTTTTTGCAGCCTTAGTGTACATGTTATTTGTGACATCTGATAAAGATCCCATAGCTTTTGTATCCATAGATTGTATGTTGGGGGGTCTGGGCTCATCCATTTAATACATTTCAGTGCTACTGTAAGTAATATTCCAAGTAAATATTTTTTGGACCTCCCGACCACACCATCGGGAATAACTCCAGTAATGCCACTGTAGGGTCCAGTGGGAGATCCTGTTGGAACTGTTCTTTAAGAGCATCATACACATCCTTCCAAAAAAATCTGTAGTTCAGGGCAGAGCCAGAATATGTGAGTGTGATTTCCAGTTTGCGTTCTACAGTGTCTCCAGCACAAGCTACTATGTGTTGGGCCCATTAAAATAGCTAGTGATTACTTTCTACTTGAATTCCCTCCATGTATTTGATTTTGTCACTAGATTTGCCTCTGTACATATTTCTTTCCATGTGTCCTGTGTTATATTCATGTTTATTTCTAATTCCCATCTCTGTTTAATATTAAAGGAGCTATCTAAATTAATTGACAAGAAAAACTGATATAATTTACTTATTATTCTCCCCTCCCTTCCCTTTTCTGGCCCAATTAAATATATTTCTATTAGGGTAGGTTTTAAAAGATTTTCCCATTCTTTTTGTGTAGTTAAGAAATGTCTTAATTGCAGATATTTGAAAAAGTCTGTTTTTGAGAGCTCAAAATCCATTTTTAACTGTTCAAATGTCTTAAGGTTTTCCTCACTAAATATTTGATGTATTTTATTTAATCCATGCTCTGAGCACTTTTGAAACCCTGCATCTAGACAACGTGGTATAAACGTCTTCATATGTCCAATATTTGTTAGAGATGATCTTTTGTATTAGTTTTTTTCCATATTTTTCAGGTGCTGCAGTCCATTCTCCCATCTCTTTTACAGTGGTATCCATAAATGGCAGATTTTGTAGGGGTTCTGGGCATAGACTTTTTTCAATATTAAGCTACCGTGACCATGTGCTGTTCTAAATCCACATTATGAAGGGTTTCATCTGTGCAGCCCAGAAATAATATCTCAAGTTAGGAAGTTTTAGTTGTAACATTTATACCTATTGAAAGCCATCTGAATTGGCAGATCAGTTTATCCCAGTAATCAGGACTTTGGAATTTTAATAGGCAGCATCTGAAATAAATAAAGTAGTCTGGGCAAAATGTTCATACGTATACTTTCAGTGTGACCTAGCAAAGAGAGAGGAAGTACTTCAGGTTATTTTCTTATTATTGGCATCATGTTGATTTTGTGTGGACACACTTAATACCCTCTTTTGGCCATTTAAATCTACTTTGGAGTTTTGCACTTTGTCGTATACTACCACCATTGCTTCTATTTTCTCCACATTAATTTTGTATCCTGAATAGTATCCATACTGAAGAATAAGACTTTTTAAATTTGGTATAGTTGTAGTTGGTTCTGTCAAATAAAGTAGTACTGCATCCGCATATAGAGATAATTTGTGCTCTTCTGTATTTATTGTGATTCGGTTAAAATTAAAAGTCTTCAAAGCACTCTGCAATCTTATCTGGCTTTGTGTGGAATTCAGAATTACTAGATTTTATTTGTTGTACTATATTAGATGATTGTTGTTCTTTCAATGTAAATGCCAATCATTTACTTGCTCTGTTACCATATTCATAGTATCACTGATTAGTAAATCTTAAATTTCCCTCAATCTTCTCTGATAATAAAATTGAGTAAAAAACACTCTAAATATGTTAGAAATCATACAAATAAACTTCAACAAATGAACAACTTCTGTTGCTTTTTAAATAGGCAGTCACGTCTCAAAATAACTTTATTTTTACGTAAATTACATAAATCAGTTTTTGCGGTGCTGCTAAATGTTATTCTAAGTACAGTTTATTTTATTTATTTTTTTTTTTTTAGCTTTCTTAATTTTTCTTTATTTTCAAACCGATTATAGACAAATTGTTGAATAGCTTTTTACAAAGAGGCAGAGACTGTGGACGAAGTGAGTGACAGGCTATGTGGTGAATGAGGTGAGTGACTGAGACTGTGTGAGTTAAATTCAGTGAGTTTTTTTTTTTCGTGTCACACTGAAGACACTTTAATATTAATATTTCTGCTCTGTAAATACGGGGCGGGGTGAGTCAGCACGCACAGTGTGTTGGTGGAGCGGTGTGTGTGTGTGCTGAGTGTGTGAGACTTCACTGTGAGTGTTGTGGGCGGGGCTCACGGCAGCATCCGCTGCAGCGCGGAGGACAGTAACTGAAGAGCGCGTGTTCATCTCAGTCACCAAAAGTCTCCAATAACACCACAAAAAAGCGCTAGATTTGTCATTAGTCGCTTTTTTACAAAAAAAAGTCGCTAGAGGGTCTGAAAAGTAGCTAAATATAGCGACACTGCTCAATATGGCAACACTGCTCCACCGTCATGTTGTGTGTGTGGGGGAGCGTCGGTGGTGAAAATAAAAAAAATCAATTTTCATAAAAACACATCGTCCTTAACTGTAAATTCGAATTAATCGATAAAATTGATTAAACGCCCAGCTCTATACCAGGTGCATGTTTCCGTGTGGATTTGTTTACATGAGAGAGCGAGTTGCGCTGCTCTCTCGACGAATCAGACAGACAGCGACATATGTCAGTTAGTAACTGAGTGCACGCAGAGTTCATGCAGCAGTGAGAGTGAGCAGTGACTGTGCTGCGAGTGTGTGTGAGGAGATATGTTAGCTAGCAAACCTATTCGAGGCTAATTGGACTTTCTCAAAACTTAACAGCTTTAGAGAACGTTTGAGGAAGTTCAGTCCGGGATATGTTTTAAAACCATATTCCACGGCTGGCATTACTAGTAACCTGGGATCTTATTTAAAGCACAAACATCCAGCCCAATTCTTCCAGCTGAATATCGAATATAAATATTTATTCAAAAGAATTTGAGTCTTTATCTGCTCTTTCTCATAGAATCTCAAGTGGTATTCATACTGTGCGCACATATTTTTGTGTGATGTTTTATTAAGTTGATGGATCCTGCAAGGAATAATGGAGTGAAGAGACATGTTTAAAAGTAGCTTAAGCTCTGGAACATCTAAGCACTGACTCCTAATGAGATTACTGAAGCATGGAGGCCACAGTCCAACATGAGCCAGAAACATACTAGCAGTTGTTATTCATACAGTCTGTAAGAAGCATTGCCTGCAACGAGTCTGCACTCGCAGGACCTGTCAGAATATCTTATTGTGTGGGATGCTGCAGTCAACGCTTAAATCTTGATCAATGCATTCAACACCGAAGAACTAAATTAACTTAATGAGTATAACAGACGCATGGCTGGCACTCAAGGGAAGCTGCAAAAAAAGAAGCAGTTTCAATTTAATAGCCAATGCAAGCAACAAAAAAACAAGATATAACTGATACATATCAAAGCGGAGGATGGACCGAGACACACACACACACACACACACACACACACACACACACACACACACACCTATGTGACAAATTTTTCCCTCACTACAAGTATAAACAGCTACATAAAAAACAATGCTTTTAAAAAAAAGTGCTTATTAACAGAAAAAGTAAACAAAATGTTTAGTATTTTTGTTAACTAAATGTAACATCTTAACAGTTTATTTCCCTCTTGTATTCCTATCTCATATGTTTTCTTGTTCAGTGAGAGAAATGAGCTCTTGGTTGACCTGCCAGAACTTGGGCTGAAATGATGTTCGAGCCATTCTCATGCACATATGAAGGTGCTTGTTGGTGAGCCTAGAACGACATTTGTTCTTAAGAATGTTCATTGTGGAAAAAGCTGCCTCACAGTTGTATGTAGAGCCAAACATAGTCAAGATGTACATGGCTACTTTCTTCAGACCTGGAAATGCTGTGTCCGAGACTATCTGAAGCGGCAGGGGCAGGGGCAGTTGCTCCAAAATGTTCCTTTAGGGACACATCTGCTTGAATATCGATCAGTTGCATTTGCCCACTTGAAGAGCTTTGTGGCTTCCTTTGAGAACCCTGTGACATCAGTGATAAGGAAAGGGCTCTGAATGAAAAGGACGAGCTGCAGTCCAAGGCTAAAGCTGTCAAAACGTTTGGTGAAGTTTACAGTGAGCCTGTCAACAAAGTCAACAAAAGAAGATACATCTCTCTCATGCTGAACCTGCTCCTTCACGTTGGAAAGTGTGTACAATCTTTCTGTAGGTCTTCCTTGAACACCTCCAGTTTCCTCTGGAAAGAATGCACAGCTAACATCAGGTCACACACTGTTGTCTTTGCCATGTAGCTTTAAATTGGATTGATTCAGATGTGAAGTGATATCAACCATAAAACTATGATATCTATTTTCTTCTTCATCAGCAGTTGCATCAGCTTCTCTGAGGAATTCCCTGAGCATACGATGCTGGTGGGAAGAGGGTGCTCTTAGAAAGTTAATCATTCTCATCATTGTATTCATCACCTCAGGATACTCATCTGACAGGGCAGCACATAGCACTGATTGATGAATGATGAAATGGTAAGACATGAGCTCAGGATTGTCCTCCTTCGGTCTAGCCACAGCTCCTTTTTCTCTCCCTACCATGGCAGGGGCTCCATCTGTGGTTATTGAAACCACTTGTTTTGTCTCTATTCCCCTGTCTTTTAACATCTGCTTTATGGCCAGGTAAATGTCTTCACCTCTTGTACTAGTTTGAAGGAGGGAAACACCTAACAGGTCTTCACAGAAGACCTTCTCATTGTTGAAAAACCTTACGTAAACTGACAGCTGAGCACTATCAGATACATCAATCGACTCATCTACAGCTAAACTCATGCATGGTGCCTGATGAATTGCTTCATCCAGCTGTGCCAGGACATCCTGGGTTAAGATTTCTGTTTTCTTTGTAGTTGATGCTGCTGACATAGGTATTTGCTTGATTTTTTCACAGAAGTCCTCTTCTAGTTTTCCTTCAAGCAAGGTTTCAGCTACCGCACTCATGCACTCCTTAACAACCCCTGCGTCAGTAATTGTCTTTTTATGTTGACGCAAAATCCAAGCAACTTTTAAGGGAACATTAATTAGCATGTTGTTGGGCAGTGAATGAATGTGTGAGAATTCTTGTGGATCGATCGTACTGGGCTATTAGATCTATTATTTTCTGTGCCCTCCGTTCAGATTTAAGTGGATACATTTGCTCGAAAGATTTGTGTTTTGTTTCGTAGTGGCTCCTCACGTTGCTGCTTTTAATTAGTGCCACGGTTTCAGAGCATATGAGGCATGTTGGTTTCGAACTGTCTTTGGGAAGAATAAACAAATATGCGTCGGTCCATTCAGGGTTGAAAAGTCGGTTTTCGCTGTCAACTTTCCTTTTTTGGTGCATGCCATCTGCCTTTCTCTCTGTATTCTCCCGACTGCTGCTTCTCACTGCCTGCTTCGCCTGTGTGTGCTTCGTGTTCCGCTTTTGCACAGATCTGATTGGCTGAGGAGAGCGTTTGGTGATCTTACAAACACGTGATTGGTCTGTGAGTTTTTAGCGCTGCGAAGCATGTATACCATAAAGACAAGAAAAGTTCCACCGCTTAAAAAAAACGCTGTCAGAATTAAATCCTTCTCAGAATCGGTTTGGGTCCGGATTGGACAACGTCTGGGTCCGCTCCCGGACTGCGGTCCGCCTATAAGTGACCCCTGATATAGAGTATAATGGTACCTGCATTTACATTTAAAGGACCAGTGGGAACTGACTAAGAATGAGTATGTGAAATTCTCTGAGCAGTCCAATTTCCAAACACTGGAAAGAGTTTCCAATCTGGGGGAATGGCGATATGCTAAAATCGACACAGATTACTGTGTCTCGCCACACTGTTCAAATATGAACATACTGGATGAACCCGTGCTGTCATCAGCTGGCAGTGCTTAAACTTATCATTTGTCCTAGTATCTGATGATGCATCCTGATCATGTTATGAGCCACTACAGAAAATAATAAATCCTTAATGGTTCTTTAAAAGGCCTTGTTTGAAGGTCATGGTTTAGTGCATGCAGCTGTATGGTAAACAAAGGTCAATGAAGGTTACATGGAACTTTGTCTTCTGTATGGTTGTTTTTTCTTAGTTATACCAGATTTGTACTGACCTGTAAGGTCAAACAGTGGCTTATGTATGCGGGTACACTGCAAGCTTAATATATATATATATATATATATATATATATATATATATATATATATATATATATATATATAATATATATATATATATTTATAATATATAAAGTGCCCTGCATCTGTCTAGCAGGTGTATAATTCTGTGTGCTCTATGTATGTGTGTTTTTAGGAGAGGATGATGGTGTGTGGGAAAGCGGCCTCTCGTACGAGTGTCGCACACTGCTTTTCAAAGCCATCCACAACCTGCTGGAACGCTGCCTGATGAATCGCAGTTTTGTGCGCCTTGGCAAGTGGTTTGTCAAGCCCTATGAAAAGGACGAGAAGCCTATTAACAAAAGGTAAGTCTGCCTATTCTGGTTTGTCAAACAGAGCAAAGCATTGCATGTGAAGTCAGTAATACTCTGCATTTAAAGTACAGAGAAGGAATTTCCGACTCTGTGCTCAATGTATAAATGTGTTCACCTGGCATGGCTGGAGTTTGGATGAAGTGCAGATGAGATGTAGTAACTGTTAAAAATCTGTTGAAAGAATAGGTCCTTGCTCATTTTGCATCACTGCCAGTGTCCGAGTCTCCTGCTTACAGCCTCCTCTGTTTCCAGGTGAAACAAAAGTTTTCTGAGCTGTATTGTACAGTGAGGAAAATAAGTTTTTGGACACCCCTACGACTTCACAAGTTCTCCCACTTAGAAATCATGGAGGGCTCTGAGATTTTCAACTTGGGTGCATATCCACTGTGAGAAAAATCCGGAAATCACAATGTATGATTTTTAAAATTATTTATTTGTGTGTTACTGCTGCATATAAGTATGTGAACACCTGAAAACGGCAAAAATTCTGTCCCTCAAAGATTAGATAGTCCGCCTCTAAAAAGTCCACCTCTACTCCAATTATTGTTTTTTATTAGGAGCACCTGTTTAAGGTCGTTGGCTGCATAAAGACAACTGTCCACCCCACACAATTCATAAGACTCCAACTATTAACATGGCCAAAGAGCTGTCCAAAGACACCAGATACAAAACTGTAGACCTTCATAAGGCTGGAAAGGGCTATGGAGCAGTTGTCAAGCAGCTTGGTGAAAAAAGATCAACTGGTGATGCAATTACGGAAAAAGCTTAACATGACTGTCGATCTCCTTCGGAATGAGGCTCCATGCAATATCTCACCTTGTGGCGTATCAATGATCCTAAACGGGAATAACTGGTCAATGACCTGAAGAGAGCTGATTCCAAGGTTACTGGGGTAATACACGTCATAGTTTAAAGTCACACACGGCACGGAAGGTTCCCCTGCCCAAATCAGAACACGTCCACGCCCGTCTTAAGTTTGCCAATATTATAAACATAATTTGGATGGTCCAGAGGAGTCATGGGAGGTATTTCTGTGGTCAGATGAGACCAGAATAGAACTTTGTGATGTGTGATGAGTACCATCCCAAAAACATCATCCCTACTGTAAAGCATGGGGTGGAAGCCTCATGCTTTGGGCGTGTTTTTCTGCACATGGGACAGGACGACTGGACTGTATTAAGGAGAGAATGAGATTTTGGGGAACAACCTCCTTCCCTCAGTTAGATCGTTGAAGATGGGTCTTGGCTGGGTCTTCCAACATGACAATGACCCTAAGCACACAGCCAGGGTAACCTAAGAGTGGCTCTGTAAGAAGCATATTAAGGTTCTGGAGTGGCCTAGCCAGTCTTCAGACCTAAACCCTATAGAAAATCTATGGAGGGAGCTCAAACCTGGTGAAAAACTACAGGAACTTTTGACCTCTGTAATTGCAAACAAAGGCTGCTGTAACAAATATTAACATTGATTTTCACTGGTTTTCAAATGCTTATTTGCAGCAGTAACATTGTGATTTCCGGAATTTTTATTTTAATTATGTCTCACAGTGGACATGCACCTAAGATAAAAATTTCAGACCCCTCCATGATTTCTAAGTGGAAGAACTTGCAAAGTCGCAGGGTGTTCAAATACTTATTTTCTTTACTGTAAATACATCCCTGAGAGCGTCCTTATGATTCCGCAGTGTAGAGAACACAGTCGGAATGAGGAATAGAAGCACAACTCAAATATGAACACGAAATACACACAGAAATAAATATTTTTTTTAGTATGTAGCGGGCTAGCTGGTATGGGAATATCCGAAAGACTAGCTTCCAGTAGCCTAAAGCATTGAAAAAAATTAAAAAACACTTAACTGTAAAATTTAGGGCACAGCAGTATCGATGTGGTATATCTGAGTATTGTTGTTGTCTAAAAGTATCTCTTATTTAAGGAGGAGTTGCATATAGTTGTGGGAATTTGCAGGCGGGTTTAGTGATGTTGAGTAATGCACACTGAGGCTAATTGAGGTCTACCTCTGCCCCCTTGTGGAGAAACTACTAATGTGAACTAGAGTTAAGGATTTAAGGCTATTGCTGAAAGAATTTTATTTGGAGAAAGAGGTTTTCTGTAATCAGACAAATAAAGTTGCAAATTGAAGTTTTATTTATTATTATGTTTATAATATTGTGTACCATTATTAATGTTATTTCAGTGCATACAAAGTTGAGATTTTGTATAATAAAAAAAATGCGGTTAATAACTTAAAAAAAAACTTTAATTTTACAACAAAATTGCTACAAATGAAAACAGAAAAAAATAAAATGGAAAACACATTTCATAGGGCCCTACTTTAAGAAGGCCATTAATTTTTTAAATATTTGTTGAAATCTGGAAATCTTTAGTGTTGTCTGGGCATAAGGATGGACAGGGAAATCTTGTTGTAGGACTGCATGATCTATGATGAAATATAAATATATATATATATATATTTATATTTCATCATAGATCATGCAGATCATGATCATCATATATATATATATATATATATATATATATATATATATATATATATATATATATATATATATATATTCTGTTGAGTGTAAAAAAAGAACACCTGATAATTACAGTATAGTTTAAACTATTGTTGATGCACAATCACTTGTGAATCAAGTTCACCTGCTTTGGTGCAAATAAGTGACATCAGGTGCAGCTCAGAGGCAACAGTAAGACAATCCCTAAAAGGGAATGGATTTGCAGGAGGTGGCCAAATATTCTGTCCTTACCTGTTCTGACTGATTTCTATAGTTTTGTGTAACATGAGGCACTACCTTGAGCAGCTCCTTAAAGATGGCACATCCGTACTTGCTGTTACAAGAAGGCTGTGTCTTTTAGCACAGTCTCAAGGGCATTGAGGCAATACCAGAACACAGGCCGTTACACAAGGAGAGCAGGACAGGGCCATAGAATGAAATCAACTCTGTAGCAGGAGCGGTATCTGCTTCTTTGTACAAGAAGGAACAGGAGTAGCACTGTGACCTCTAGTGGAGTACTGGTGTGCATGTTTCAGAACATACTGTCAGAAACAGAGTCTATGGGCCTGACGCCCTCTAATGGAATCTCACATCCCAGCAGGGTGCAGCTTCAATGGCTTTCACCAGAGGACATCAGACTTTACAGATGAGAGCAGGATAACAATGAGCAGATGTAACAGTGGTCTGGGGATGCTGCGGTGAATGTTATACTATATAATAATGTTATAGCCTCTCGGTGCAGGACCGTGCCCGGACTCTTGTGGCCAGAGTGATGATGAAGGCATTGATGCCATTGACTAGTTCTCATTCTCCCCAGACTAGAATCTTATTAAGAACCTTTGGAACTTTATGCATCAATGCATCCAACCCTGCTGAGTCGTACCACACTAATCAGCCATAATATTAGTACCACTAATGGGTGAATCGGAAAACATTGGTCATCTTCAGTGCACTCGTTAAGGAGTGGATATGTCTGCATATGGTCTGAATATTCTTAATAATTCAAAGATAATGGTGTAATTTAAGTATTATACTATTGTATTATGTTATCTAAATGGCATAAAATGGTCATAAAATGACAATATTGACAATATTAATTATCGCAATATTGCATCCAAAAAAAGTGTCTTCACAGGCCTAGTTGCTACAAAGGGTTCTTTGTATAACCCTGTTAAATAAACAGAAGTATAGAAATACTTGGTTTATAACACTGAACTTTTCGAAGCGTTTGGGTTGTGGGGTCATGAACATGACAGTTGCTCCAGCTTACACACACACTCAGGCCGCTTTATTAGGTACACCTGTTCGACTGATCATTAACGCAAATGTCGAATCAGCCAATCACATGGCAGCAACTCAATGCATTTAGGCATGTAGACATGGCCAAGACGATCTGCTTCAGCTCAAACCGAGCATCAGAATGTGGGCAGAAAGGTGATTTAATTGACTTTGAACGTGGCATGGTTGTTGGTGCCAGACGGGCTGCGTATTTTTTAGAAACTGCTTATCTACTGGGGTTTTTACACACAACGATCTCTAGGATTTTCAGAGAATGATCTGAAAAAGAGAAGATGTAGAGAGAGGGAGCTGCAGTTCTGTAGACGCAAATGACCAGACTGGTTCCAGTTAATAGAACGGCATCAGTTACTCAAATAACCACTTCTCGCACCGAGGTCTGCAGAAGAGCATCTCTGAACGCACAACATGTCCAACCTTGAGGCGGATGGGCTTCATCAGCAGCAGATCACACCGGGTGCCACTTCTGTCAGCTAAGAACAGGAAACGGAGGCTAAAATGTGCACAGGCTCACCAAAATTGGACAATAGAAGATTGGAAAAACGTAGCTGGTTTGATGAGTCCCGTTCTCTGCTGTGAAATTTGGATGGTAGGGTCAGAATTTGGCGTCAACATGAAAACATGGAACCATCCAGCCTTGTATCAACGGTTCAGGCTGGTGGTGGTCGTGGGATGGTGTGGGGGATATTTTCCTGGCACACTTTGGGCCCATTAGTACCAATTGAGCATTGTGTCAACACCACAGCCTACCTGTGTATTGTTCTGACCATGTCCATCCCTTTTTTTGCATCATGGATGTGCAGCAGCCGACAAATCTGCAGCAACTGTGTGATGCTATTATGTCAATATGGATGAGTTTTCAGAGTCTTGTGGGATCCTTGCCACGAAGGATTAAGGCAGTTCTGAAGGCAAAAGGGTGTACCTAATAAAGTGGCCTGTGTGTATGTATGTGTGTGTGTGTGTGTGTGTCAGGGTTCGTACGGGTGCTTAAATCCTGGAAAATACTTGAATTTTAACATTCAGCTTTTTAGGCCTGGAAATTGATGGAATTCTGGAGAAAGTGCTTGAAATTGTAACTGCATTTACATTACAACAAATAACTGTCTGACTAAATAAATTCGCTTAAAGAGAAAATTGCAGAGTGTAAAATAAAAAAGGCTTTTCTCGCGCCTGCACGTATGTAAGACAAAATCCGGTTCTTTCTCGTAATCCAGGAGGAGTTGGCTCACGAGGAACCGGCTCTGTTTGCACCTCTGTGTTTTTGAAACACGGACAGCAGGAGAGTTAGCTAGCTATGCTTAAAGCCAAGCTTTGGATTTATCTAAATAATAAAAGTAATAATCCGGGTTACACCTATAATTAACTATTAGGCTAAACCCAGCCAGGCACTGTTAACGCGGTGTCACCTTTCTCCTACGAGCTGCTGTTGGGTCCGCTACAGCGGCGTGAAAACGAGCTGAAACGTGCTGATTTTAGCTATGCTAAAAGCAAAAAGCCGGGTTAACAGTGCTGGCGAGTGAGTCATTCCAGCTACTGAAGCCGCGATACAAGCCCCGGAGATCGGCTTGTTTCAAGCACTGAATCCGGACAAACAGCCCCGGAGATCAGAGGATGCTGATGCCGCGTTAACAGTGCAGGTGTTCTGTCGAGTTTTGATACCCTGTCAAACCGTGCTACACTAGTGTATGTTTAACTGTAAATATATATATATTTTTTTATTACGTTTTTTATTACTTTTTTTACACTCAAGCAAACGATGACTGTGAGTCCAATGCACCCGGGGGGAAAAAAAAAAACTAAATTATCAGGAAAATATTACAGGTGTTTCCCCCCCAGCAGAGCCACTCAGGGGGTTGGTACAAAGGCCTGGGTGGCATTTTTACTTTTTGGATCTGGGTTACCCACCTCTAAATTTTCACTAAAAAAAGGATTGAAAGTTATTTACCTAGTGATCTTTTGTGCCTCAGTTTCATTATTGACCCAATCAAGTCTACAAACTCTACAGACAGGTGATATATTTTGAATCATAAAACATTTGATTACATTTCTTCTCCTTCTGCAATTACCAAACATAATCCTGATTTTGTTCACATAAACATAATACAAAAAACATATTTTGCAGTGTGACAAAAAGCAAATCAAACCTTTTGAGTGTATGTATGTATAAATGCTCCCAGCTCACCCCCTAATTTGTCATATTACAGTAACTGCTCAATTAAATGAATAGGGTAAACATACAGCGAAAAACATTGGTATTTTAATTGTGTGAAACTGCTACTAAATTCCTGCTATTTACTTAATAGTAACATAGTCACTGTGAAGTGTGAAGAATAGTTTTGCGATATATTAATTATCGCTGATAAAAGATATCACTGTTAACATTAATTTACCACAACTGAAAGGTTACCACAGCCTTGAAAGTGCTTGAAATTTACCCTGTAAAAGGTGTATGGACCAGTGCGCGCGGGAGTCATCAAAAGTCTGGCTGCCTTTTTCTATGAATTGTTCATGTCTCATTTGATGTTGCTATGACTACATTTGACCTTTAATTTAATCTATTACTGTTGAAATAATGCATATTAACAGTGATAAATAAATATAAGATGCAGATACTGGTGTTGTGTCTTTGTTATTAACTGGTTGAGATTTTTTGGACAAGACACGTCCAGGGTGTCAAGCTTTGCATTTGCATTTCTCTCCTCTTTCCTTTCTCTGTGCTTGTTGGATACCTGGAGATGGGTCCAACTGCAATTAAAAAAAAAAACATGTCATGATGCAGGCTATTCTAAAGCAGCAGTAATCATTTTAAATATACAGTGAAAACCCTGATATCATAAATCAAAACCTCCATCACACACTTAATGGTATTGGAACTGAATGGTACACAAAATAGTAAAATTTCAGTAGTACCGAAATGTTTTGCGCGTCCCAGCTGAAGAGTTTTTTGACCTGAGCTTCTTTGAGTTCACCTACTTGCATGTTCCTTACATGTTCCTTTGCTTTCTCCTTCTCTCATAGTAGTCATATCAGATGAATAAATCTGCATAGAGAGGTTTGATGAGGAGCATCCTTTTACTAAGGCTAATGTTCCCTGTTAGTATTCTCTGAGAGAGAGCGAGACTGAGAGCGAGTCATGCATGTTCAGCTATGGCTGAAGGAGTGGGAGGCCTGGCTAAAGGACAAATGCATTTGTAGAAGGTGGTAAGACCAAGTGTTGTTCCACTCTGCATTTCCTTCTGTGCTACGACATGGAATTAATCTCTTTTACTGCTAATTTGTATTATATGTTTAGGAGGCAGTTATTATGCAGAAAAATGTAAGATGTTATAAGCTCCTTTTTCTTTTCAATACCTGTATATAGTTTAATCAGTTAAGAAGGAACTATGTTTACGCATGGCAGGTGCTGAAAATGGTCAGTGGTTCTGCTTTACTGGGTGCCAGCAGAAAGCAGAAGAATGAGTGAGAGACAGAGAGAGATGGTGCCATTAAGTAGGACAGGAGAGGATCAGGCTAGACAGCCGACAAACTGCGGCTACAGAGCTAAATTTATCCTACATTTAAGCCTTACTTGTGTGTAAACAAATACTAGCATGGGGTCTGCGCGCACACCTGCACACACACGTGCACAAGGGCACATAACAAATGAACACACACATGCAACAAACGGATAACATCAGATGATAATTAATAGAGAGATTTGAGAGATTTGTCTTGTTTTGCCCAGAGGTGGAAAAAGTCCTGAAAAATTGTAATTGAGTAAAAGTACCTTTGCTTTGCTAAAATTTTACTCAAGTAAAAATAATAATAATAATAATAATACTTTATTTTTATATAGCGCTTTTCTAAAACCCAAAGACAATACAGTCATCATTAGTGGAAACAAATAGAAACATTACACAACAAGTGGTGACAGACAATCAACATAGTATGAGAGCAGGACAGCAGGGATAAATGGTATAGCACATTAAACAGAGGGAAGGCCGTAGGCAAGAGAAAAGAGGTGAGTCTTGAGAGTCAATTTGAACATGGAAAGAGAGGAGGATTGTTTGACAGCAGATGGTAGAGAATTCCATAGTTGAGGAGCAAGTCTGGAAAAAGCCTGATCACCAAAGCCACGGAGTTTAGAGGCTGGGACTTTAAGAAGTCCAGCAGTAGCAGACCTAAGGGATCGAGATGGTCTGTAAGGAAGAAGGAGGTTAGACAGATAAGGAGGTGCAAGATTATTTAATGCCTTGTAGGTAAGTAAGAGAGTCTTGAATTGAATCCTGTATTTAACAGGGAGCCAGTGAAGATTTTGGAGGTGTAATGTGTTCATGGGTGCGAGTGTGAGTGAGTAAACGGGCAGCTGCGTTTTGTACTATCTGAAGTTTATGGATAGAGGAAGAACTAATGTCAGCGAGCAAGGAGTTACAGTAGTCTATTCTGCTGGAAATTAAAGCATGAAGGAGGATTTCAGCAGTGGACTGAGAAGGGGATCGTCGAATTTTAGCTATTCTGCGCAGATGAAAGAATGCAGTTTTCACCACAGAGTTGATGTGAGTTGTAAAAGAGAGAGTGGAATCTGGAAGAATTGGGTAGAAATTACTGTACCACCAAGGTTAAGAGAGAGAGTAGGAGTTTGATTGAGGACTGCCTTAGTGCTGATCAGGATGAGCTCGGTCTTATTACTGTTTAGCATGAAAAAAATTATCCTTCATCCAGTTCTGGATCACAGAGAGACAGCTTTCTAAATGAGTAGTGGGTGGGTTATTGATCGAGCTAGTGCTAAGATAAATTTGGGCGTCGTCTGCGTAACAGTGAAAGTCAAGGTGACGCAACAGAGGCCCAGGAGGAAGAATATAGATGATGAAGAGGAGAGGTCCTAGGACTGATCCTTGTGGTACTTCGTGTTTA
Source organism: Astyanax mexicanus (assembly GCF_023375975.1). NCBI lineage: Eukaryota > Metazoa > Chordata > Actinopteri > Characiformes > Acestrorhamphidae > Astyanax > Astyanax mexicanus. The sequence continues at coordinate 13,980,554 of NC_064427.1, read as the reverse complement.
ATCACAGAGGTATGGTACGAAGTGGATCTAAAGCACAGGTTGTGGTCTTAGAAGACAGTATAATGTTAGTGATAAAGGAAGAGTCAATACTGTTAAAAGCAGCAAGAGAGGCAGAAGAAACGTTAAGATGAGAGGGGTGGGTAAGTATGAGAGGAGTGAGAGGGGGGTCCAGAAGAAACAGAGATCAGGGATCTATGAATATTTGCTATTTTGGAGTCAAAGATGTGTACGAAAGCTTTATAGAGGGCTGGAGAGGGATCAAGAGTGTTGTCTGGACTTTTAAAGAGCTCATCAACTGAAAAGGTGAAAAGTTTGTTCTATGCTGACTAGGGTTGCAGCGGTAACTGGTTTCACGGTATACCGTGGTATTAAAATGCACGGTTATCATGCCGTGTGTGTTTGCTTATTACCGGTAAAACGCAAGCCAGCGGAGAAACTCACCCGCGCATGCGCAACTCTGCTCCGCTTCAGCTACTCAGCACACAGCGGTGAGAACGGCAGAAAGTGCATCAGACTAAACAAATCTCCGTCCGCCTAAAAAAAGGCTAAACTAAAATCAGCAGTGTGGGACTATTTCGGATACAGCTAAAGGTGAACATACGTGAAACCTATTCTCCCATCTCCGAGAACACCACCCCGCTGTGCAGCGCAAAATATGTGTTTAGTTTATCAATTTAATCTGAACCTAAATAACACCTCTTTGTAGTCGTGCACAACCCATGCGGTAAGTGCCCGCAAAAGTGCTGAGTTATCCGAAATTTGGGCACGCAGGTACAGGAGTGAAGTGCGTGCTACGATGGATTTACGTGTCCGTGTAAAGGTCCTGGCCGGACTGGATGTGAAAGACGCCATTCATTTAAATGCGTTCATTTTCAAATTCTGACCTTCCTGTTTTTCATATGTTAAAACCAGACTCCGTGTGAAAGCCTTAAAATAGAAATCTCTATTGTGAGGATCATGTCAGAAATAAATCCCCTCTTTCTGCAGTATCTGCTTATATACCAACTTGGCAGTAAAACGGACGTTTACAACAGTTGTTGAAAAGACACTGACCCAGGCTCAGTTTATCAGATATTAAATAATTTAAACTTAAATAACTGTACTGAATATTTTAAATACAGGATCTTTACTTCTTAGAGTACATGTAATGTGTATAACGTGTGTGTGTATGTGTGTATATATATATATATATATATATATTATATATATTTACATATATATATATATTTTATATACACTCTTAATGCCCTTAAGAGTAGTGCAAAAACCTGGTTTCCTTCACCTGATGGTGTACACCTTTTTTTTTTTTTTAAGGAGACATTAAAATTATTATTGTTCCAGGTTTCTATAATAAATAGTTAATTGAACAAAAAACCTTTGTTGTAATTTCTTTAAGGGTCAGTTTAATAATATATGTAACAAACTGTGATACCGTGATACCGCGGTATTTTCTGAGACGGTTATCATACCGTGAAAATCTCATACCGTTGCAACCCTAATGCTGACTGTTAATGAGGTCAGAAAAGTAGGTTGTCTTAGCGGCAATAACAGCATCTCTGTATGCAGACAGATGTTGCTTATAGGCATTCGTGTGAACAGTAAGTTTTGTCTTTTTATAGAGACGTTCTAGCTGACGACCAACCTGTTTCATGCTACGTAGATCTGCAGTATACCAGGGGGAGTAGGTAGAAAAGGTCACCATTTTTGTTTTCCCGGGGGGCTAGTGTATTCAGGGATTCACTGAGGGCAGAATTTAGCAGCAGTGCATGTGATTCAGGAGAGGAGAGGGCAGAAGTAACAGGAAATATGAAATAAACAGATTGATTAAGAAAAGAAGGATCAATAGACTGAGTCTTATGGAAAGAGACACATTTTTTGGTGGAGCAGCGGGGGAAGATCAGAGGGACAGTAAACAGGATAAGTGATTAGCTGATCAGGTACAGGGAAACATTACATATATATTTTATTTTTTTCCTTTAACCCTGACTCCCAATCCAGCTAATTCCAAAGATAAGCTTACACACTAACACAGCTGCAGTTTATTAATCACAGTGGGTTTAAACTGTGGGCTGATTCAGAGACGTGTATTTTTAACCAGCTATCAGAAACATATCATCACAGTTTACGTGGTTAGCCTATCGTTACCTTTATTTTAGTAAAATCTCCGTATATTCATCTCTGTTTTAAAATCAGCTGAAGCTGCTGCGTCCCGATCCCGCTGCTAAATCTCACAGCGAGGGGGCGGGGCTTCCCCAACAGCAAACTGCCTCTGCTCCGCGCGCCGCAAAACCAGCAAGCTGATTGGCTGTTTCTACTGAGAGGCGTGACTTAATACCTGAACCGGCTCCGTAATTGGTCCGGTCTGTCTCCTCATTAATAGTACAGCTGACCTGAGCGAGCTGATATCATTTTTGGGGGGGACAAATCCACCTGTTTCTAATATTGGGTGGGACATGTCCCACCCATCCCCCCCGGTTCCTACGCCTATGGCTGAACCATATATCCTGTGCTGTCGGCTAGCTTGTCTCCAAATATTAGCCTTAGCCAGCTACACTTAGCTGGAAAGCGTGTTTGCCAGACACACACCCCTCTCCCACTGCTGCTCACAGTTCAAAAGTGTGAGACTTTGTTCAGTTAAAAAAAACCTGTCCACTGTCAAAAGCGTGCACTCACTGTGTTCAACAGAAATAAAAATGTACCCCATTGTGCAACCAGGCCAAGGGCTGAGGGCGCTTCAAACAAAAATTCTGTATTGTTGCAAAGCATAAGGAACACTGTGCACTTAGCGGCGCTGGGCCACATAAGCTCTGTACCACAGCCGGCCACACACGCATGCGCAGCTGCCAAAGCAAGACAATGCTGCCCTCCAGTGCTCCACTGGTGGTGCTGCAGCCACCAATAACACAGCGAATGGGTGCTCAACTGTAGAAAAATGGTACAGGTGCTAATTTTCACATCCCGAGAGGAAATGCTGCCACTACCTCCAGCACAGAGCCAGAGCGGCTTCTACTCGAGATATTTTATAGTTGCCAAAAAGGGAGGGGGCATGAGACCTATACTGGACCTGAGAGCATTAAACAAATACCTCAGACAGTACAAATTCCAAATGCTGAATCACTCAGCACTGCTAAAGTTTGTACGCCCAGACGATTGGTTCACTACCATCGATCTGAAGGATGCATACTTTCATAATAATACCATTTATCCTCCCCACATAAAGTTTCTCCGATTCGACTTTCAGGGGATGAAATACGAGTAAATGGTACTCCCATTCGGCCTCTCTTTGAGCCCATGCGTTTTGGTTTTCAGTGCTGGGTGGGGAAACTGCTTGGACCCGCGAGTGTACGCACGCAGAAAATTATTGTGTCTGCTCAGGTTGCGCTGACACTGCAACCGCTAGGCTTGATTAGTGCCAGAAAAGTCCACACTACCGATGCGTCTCTATGGGGATGGGGTGCCTCCCACAAACGGAGGTTGGTAAATGGAAAGTGGAGTCCGAGCTTATTCTTGGCTCATAAATGCTCTGGAGCTCAGGGCAGTATGCCTGTCTCTAAGTCATTGTTTTCCGTATGTAAAAAAAAAACTCATGTTTTGATCTGTACAACTCCTCTCAAACGTCCTCTCAGAGCATCGCATGTGTCAAGTGTCAAATCAAGGGGCCACCCTTGCTATGGGGAGTGGAAACTTCACCCAGACGTGGTGAAGATGATCTGTAAGCGGAACAGTCTCCCAGCAGTGGATCTGTTCGCCTGCAGGGAGAACGCACAGTGCCACTAGTTTTTCTCACTGAACGACAGGGAGAAACACCGCCGTTTTCGTCTCCGGAACAACAGCGGTTACATATGCTATGTCCTGTGTGCACTTTGAGAGCGCAGGACCATGTCATTCAGGAAATCAGATCAACTATTTATTTCCTGGTCTGGGCCTCATAAGGGTAAGCCCATTAGAAAACAGTGTCTCTCACACTGGATTGTTTAAGCTATAGGCTTGGCTTATTCAGCAAAAGCTTTATGAGGTTCTACAGGCTTGACGTTACTTCATCACGCTTGGCTCATGCTGTTTTGAGCGCTAGCTCAGCGTTGGCTCAGGACGTGCCAGTCTGATGTCAGGTCAAGCAGCGTCTAGGTTGGCTTGCCCGGCAATATGGGAGTAAGCATATCCTATAGTGTGTTACCAAATGAATGCTCGGAAGAGAACTTTAGGTTACAAACGTAACCCCAGTTCTCTGATAGCATGAGTGAGGTACCTCACCAGAACACCCTTCTTGCGATGAGCGAAAAGAGATGGCTAACTTTGAATGACGTTCTGCGGCTTGAGCACCTGTTTTGTGTGTGTGTGTGTGTGTGTGTGTGTGTGTGTGTGTGTGTGTGAGAGAGTTTTTTGGAATTTAACTTGTATTGTAAATAAAAAACACAATTAACTAAAATGCCTTTGTTAAACATTATTAACATCTGTTAAACATTACTAAGCACTTATACAGCTCTGTTCAGTAAAATAAATATACCTGATGTAAAGTGAAAGTGAAATAATTCTAATCCATGTAGAGATATATTTCCAATAGAAGTAAAAATGTAAAATATATAATATTATATTAAGTTAACTGACATCAGTAAATAAAACAAGTAACTGGCTAAGACTGAATAAGTGTAATCACAGCCAAATATAATTATAACTAATATTTAATGAATAAATATTTACAGTTACTGTTACTGTATGCATTTTTGCAGCACATAAGCAAATGACAAGAAGAGCAGTTGTTACTTGTTTACCAAACATTAGTTAACATTGTTAATGAAGTGTATGAATTATTGTTCATCTTAACAAATGCTTTCATGTGAAAATAACATTAATTAATGCTGTTGTTCTGTGTTTAATTAACGTTACCTAAGCATTGTTAATATATTACCTCATGTCTTATTTATGGTAACTAATGCATTGATTCATGTTCCCTTTACAATTTTTTGCACAATAAGGTCAGAAAAAGTGATTGAGGTCAAGTTCACTTATTGCACGATAAGGCAATAATGTAATTTTCGCAACAGGCTTAATGAGACCTACTAAAGATCCTAAAAGTCCTAAAAATGTAAAGAGGTGAACTTTTTAAATAACCACATCATTTTAAGATGTTTCAGTTTATTTTATATATGTTGTGCAAAATCTAACTTTTCCATTCTCTCTTTCTCCAGTGAGCACCTTTCCTGCTCCTTCAGCTTCTTTCTGCATGGAGACAGCAATGTGTGCACCAGTGTGGAGATTAACCAGCATCAGCCTGTGTACCACTTAAGTGAGGAGCACCTTACACTAGCCCAGCAGGCGTCCAGCCCCTTTCAAGGTCAGAGTTCATCTGGGCAGTTTTGCATAACTTTTGATTGTAAAGGTTAAAGGTTTCTAACTTTTTTGTATTATTATTATTTTATTATTTTCATATTATTTTCATTACCTTCAGTAAAGGTAATGTGCAAAAACATACAACGACTGTTTCAGGTTAAACCCTGAAAGGAAGAAAGCTTTGTGCTGAATATGTGCTTTGCACATCACACACTGTGGCATAAAGTAAACTTTAAATTTCCTAAATAGTCTACGAAGCTTTTGGGAATCGAGCTGTGGTCAGTCAGCTGCTCCGAATCTCCCTGTAATTATCAACATTTGTTTTACTGGTGTCTAGCTCAAAAAATTGTAATATAATTCAAAAGGTACTTCATTAATTCTGTATTTCAGTAATTCATTTATTTAGATGTATTTCACACAGAGTGATCTTTTTTATTTATTTATTTATTTTAATGTTGATGATTATGGCTTTTAGTATTCTAGAATTTAGAATATTATATAAGACCAATTGGTACTTGGCACTGACTTTAAACGTGATAAAACCACTGGACCGTCACTGATTGATTGCTGAAACTTCACACGAGACCTCAAGCAGTTTGGTCTCTTCACTCTTCCTCCAGACTCTGGTCTCTTGATTTACAAATGAAATGCAAACTTTACTGATGATCAGTGCTGGTTTGGAGTATTTATGCCTTGTATTGTTTTTGTGCACAGTGATTTTGAGTCCGTTTGGCCTGAATGGGACACTGACTGGGCAGTCCTTCAAACTGTCAGACCCACCAACGCAGAAGCTCATTGAGGAATGGAAGCAGTTCTACCCCATCAGTACAAGCTCTAAGGAGAGCACAGAGGATAAGATGGAGGACATTGACTGGGAGGATGACTCTCTGGCTGCCGCAGAGGTGCTTGTTGGTAAGTTTCTAAACTGACTCCCCGTAGTGTTTATCACTGTGCTCCCAGTGTGTAACTGGGAACGTGTTCATTTTTTTTAATACAAATGTCTTAATAAAAATTAAGAGAATTGTTACCATCATTATCTTCTCTAATTAAATTGCATATTACCATAAAATAAATTACATTGATATGAGTAGGGCAGGGGTCACTAATAGGCGGACCGCGGCAAACCGATAAATTACTGAAGGATTTAAATCTGACAGTGTTCATTTAAAGCGGCGGAACGTTTATTGTCTTTATGGTATACGTGCTTTACAGCGCAGTAAACTCACAGACCAATCACGTGTTGCTTTAAGATCTCCAAACTCTCCTCTGCCAAACAGATGCGAGAGCGCGGAGCCACACAGGCGAAGCAGGCGGTGAGAAGTGGCAGAATAATGTGAGAAAAGCTAATACAGATGGTGCGCACCAGAAAAAAAACGTTAACATTAAAATACTACAGTTATAAAACATATTAACAGTAATGTAACCAAGCGGTGTTACTTAGAGGAATTAAAGAGAAACAACCGAGACAAGAGTGCAAAATATTCCACTTTACTCCACCTGATCAGAACTCCTCAACAAGGAAAAAACTCCCTCGCTTGCAGGCGCGCTCTCTGTGCTCCCAAAACAACCCTGCCTCAAAACTTAGGCAACCCCCAGTGGACAAAAAAAGCATTGGCAACTTCCCCCATCAGTTTTACCCACAACATAATAAAGTCTGATACAGTAATAATATTAAATAAAAGAAAACTACTGTTTTTTTTTTTTTAAAGCTGATATTTTGGCCAAGTTCAGCAGGCATTTCTCCATATATTGTACGATTTATCATTCATGTAATTATTATTATGACAGGCAGGCCTAAATCTAATATAAATAAAATCAAATAGAATAAATATAGCATTTTGAAACAAAGTGAACGTACAGATTCACATTATTAAACTCTATTTCCATTTTTTTTTGATAATGTAATTATTGTGACAGTTATTATTAAAACAATAAATATTGTTAAAATGTACTAGTATGTGTAATTTGTTTTGTCTTTCAGTTGTTGATAAAACACTGACAGAACTACTAGGCTTCTTTAGTAAACAGAATAAAACACTGAATTATAACAAGTTAAAATTGGCGACGGTCCGGACCTTAGCCTGATGAAATTTTCTCTAACTGGACCAAACTGAATTCTAATTAAATACCCCTGATGTAGGGTTTGGTAGGGTTCTTTTTTTGTTCATTGTTGTTTAAAACATAACACGGAACCTTTAGGCCAATTTATACTTCTGTGTTGATTGGATGCGGAAGTTTGCAGAGCCTTTTGTTGTAGCACACACTTTCCCAACTTTGCAGTTCAAGGTAGTTAAGCAGGCTACGCTGTAGGCAATACATTGATATTGTGTTTCAAATCTGTAATTTGTTTCTCTGGTCCAAATCGGTTCACGAACTTGTTAACTTGGGGTGTTTTTCCCCCTTGGTTTGGTTTTGTTTGGTTTCACACAAGAAAAAATGCAAATGGCCCAAGTTGCAATGTGAGGATGCTCTCTCTACTAATTGGTCAGAGCTGTCTAAGGTGGCGATAGAAAGTACACACCCAAATTAGCACATACAGTGCTCTCAACTAGCACAAAAAGGGCACATACAACAGAACTCTACGCAGTACCGCAATTAGTGTGAAAATAGCTCAGCATGAAGCAGCAGAGTTGACATTAGTTCATAGCTGTAGTAATTATGTTGGTAATACATCAGTTTTAACTGCATCGGAACAGATATTTAGCTCAAACATGAGGAGTATATTTGTCCGTTTTGTCAGATTGAGGCTGGTTCACATTTTTTTTTACCACAAGCAAACCACTCTGCAGTTAGTTTGGAAACGGGTTGAGACCACCTACTCGGGTGGGTTTCTGTATGGTTGTTTTAGCACCTTTTCACACCAGAGTCCATTTTAAGCAGATCAAATAGTGTGGTGTGGCCATCTTTATAAAGTAGATGTGCAGGCAGGTAGGCCTGTCCTGATAAGTATTTGTTTAAATGATATATTGTCTCAGAAATAATTGTAATACATGCCATTATTTAATCAACAGAACATGAGAGGGAGTGTGTTATCACGAATAACATCACGGCTGTGTGATGTTATTCGTGATAACACACGACTCGAGTGTTCTATTGCTTTTATACAACAGTTTACAAAATGAATAAAGAAAATAAATCAAAGAACTTTAAGAAATTCAGTTTGAATATGCTTTAATATGGAATGTGCCTTCCGCCAAAAAGTAGTTCCACCGCAACTTAACTACAAATCAGTGTATGGTTCAGGCAGACTAACACCTTAAAAGTACAGCTTGAAAGTAGGCCTGGACAATATTTTGATATCGGTATTTATCGTGATAAGAAATGTTTCAATAAAGGTGATATCATTTTTGTGGCATATCGATATGTATTATTCATAGACAGGCGTTTTTTAGCGGCCTCAGTTCACTGCAGACAACACAATCAGCCTCCGTAGCCGGGCTACGTCAGTGCGTGATGACGCAATCATACAGGCACGTAGCCAGATAGGCTAGGCTAGGCTAGACCTGGGTCGGGTCGGCTCTGCTCTGCACCTAAAACCCAACTGCGATGAAGCGAAACAGACCCTAACCGAGCGGATCTCGGCTGTGCTCAGCTCCGCTCCGCTCCGCTCCTAAACCCCCCGCAATGAAACGAAACCGACCCTAACCGAGCGGATCTCAGCTCTGCTCCACACCTAAAACCGGCCTGCGATGAAGCAAAACTGACCCTAACCCACTCGGCTTTAGCGCAGGACATTTTAGATGCAGAATGAGCGCACCTGACGCTTCCACAAGTGATTAAACAGAATAAATAATTGAGGGATTCGGGTCTAATTCAGTGGTTCGGCGTATTCTGTCCTTATTGCCTGTAGCTTAGCACAACTTGACAGATAGCTAAACAGTTGGGGTTGAATAAAGAGCTGGACCAAAGGCGTTTCAGTTTCTTCAGTGTTTACTTTATCCAGATTCCCAATTTCTTTTTGTGAAACTGCAAACAAACATTACATATCTTAAGTTTAGGAAAAACATCAGTATAATTACAAAATACACTAATATATTAGTAAAGCACCCTGCCTTGAATCCACAAAGAACATGTGATAGAAAGGCATCTAACATTACTAACAGCTCACAAATGTGTTTAATATTCTGCTCATCTATATCTTAAAACAAAATAGACAAAGTTTTACTCACAAACAGTGATGTCTAAGGACGTGAGGATGGAGAGAGATGAAGTTACACCTGCTTCATCACACACACAGCTCAATCTAAAATGGCTGTACTGACCTTTAAACCTCATCATGTGATTTAACTAGCAAATCAGACTTAATTAAAAGAACAGTTGACAAACATTAGCAGTGCCATCTAGTGGCTGAGAAAGGGAATATCCAGTATATAAAACAACAGTCAGAACACGGCGTTCAAAGGTCTGATAAACTTCAGACTTCAGCTTGCTCCGAATTGTTCTGGAGAGTGGAGCCGACTAACAACAGTAATACATCCGTTCCTCCACCTCAAGCAGGCTAAAACACTTTTGTAGTTTATGTTGTATCTAAGTTATTTATAGTTGATATAGGTTTGTTTATTTGACGGGGATATCATGTTCCCTTTATACATATGAAGGCTTTTTGTATTCCCTATCTGTTAAATATGTTTACAAAAGAATAAGAAGCTCTGCCTCTGTTGTAATGTAAAGTTATTTATATTGGTGATATGTATATAGGTTATAGGTTTGTGTGTGACAGAGATGTCATGTTTTTATTTTGCTACATGCAAATAAAAGTGAGCATTGATTTATTCTGATCATTTGTTTTATTTCTAAAGTATTATATAGTTTTTGTGAGAGGAGGCTTTAAAGACTTAAATGAAAATTTCAGACAGTAGTGTACAGATTTCCATTGCAGGGATTCTTAGCAGTTCTTCTGAGGCCTTCAAAGTATTCATATCGATATCGAAATTATATCGTATCAACCGAAATTAAGGAATATATCGTGATATCAATTTTGGCCATATCGTCCAGCACTACTTGAAAGCAAACTTGGGAATAAGCGAAGATGGTAATGTTAGGAGCGTGAAATAACGCTAATCCTCTCCTCTCCTGCTCCGTGGAGTCGTCTTCAGGTGAACGCTGTGCATTTTTTGAGCATTTCTGTTTGTTTTGCTGGGTGGTGTTGGTTAGCTTGCCGGTGTGGCTGGACTGTGGGTAGGTGACCGGAGTCAAGCTATCCGTGCTTCGAACATTCCCAGTCAGCATAGCTTGCTTTAGCTCAGTATTAACTTAGTTTAGCCTAACCTGGCTGGTTAAGTTATCGTTCTGGCTGTCAGACCGCATTAGCCGAGCGGTTTTCCTTCCCTTTTTTCCACGAATCAGCGCTGCGGGCAAGTGTGCCGCGGCTGAGCGCTAGCCTGTGCTAAGCTAACGCTGATGTTGGTGCCGGCTGTACTGTGTATATACGCCGTTACTCTGCAACGCGTCGGCGGAGTGATACAAGTTTAGTGTGAGAAGGCTGTGATGTTATCACGAATATAATCACGGCTAGAACGCTAGATTGTGAGGTCGGAACTAACTGTTGTATAATATAATTTTAAGACCTTTTTTGTCACTAATATAATGATCGTATAATACCATAATAATGTAATCATATCTCCTCATGGAGAAGGAAATACAATAAGCAATATTGAGCAAAAACGGTTGGTCATATCTATGTTTTGTATGCTAATTTAGTTAATAATAAGTTAACATGGCAAGCCTACAAGCACGGCACACTTGAAATGCAAACCACCCTTTGTCAAATTAAGCAAACGTAGTAGAAATGGAACTGATATATCTGAATTAGTCTGAAGGGATCGGATTTAAGTGGATGAATAGGAGCTTTAGGCCTCTAAGAAGGTTTATGCTTGAAAAATATACTGGTTTGTGTCAGTCTCTGAGTGTAAACTAGATCTGAGGTCAGCAGGCTTTTATCAGGATTCATCCTCAGACTAACATCTGAGCTACATACAAGCAGAGATCAGAAAAGCCAGCCATCTTTTTATAATGTAGTACAATTGTGAACTTCTGTGGGCATAATTTTATTTCTTTTTTTTTAAGGTGGTGTGCGGATGGTGTATCCTGCATGTATGGTTTTGGTCCCCCAGGCAGATATTCCCACGATAACACCTGTGGGGTCATCACACTGCACTGCTGTATATTCCGGTGGCCACCAAGTGCCTGCTTCAAACAGAGACCCTGCCATTTCCTCTGTAACACTCACCCCTCCCACCTCACCAGAGGAGGCCCAGACAGGTACACACACTTTTGTATGCTGCCTTCGTGTGATCCTATTTGTGGAGTAGTGGAGAATTAAAAGCATTTTTAAAGTAATTTTTAAGTGTTTCTTTATTGATTTTGCCAAAAGAAATGATGTAAACAAGGTTTATTGTTACCTGCAGACATGAGGTTAATGTTAAGTTTATTCCTGTTTTCTTTTCCTCTTTTCTCATCTTTCTTTACTCCAGTTGACTCTCTCACAGCGCAGAAGTGGATGCGGTTACCATCAGCAGTAGATGGCTTTAGCGTGGACAGCGCAAGTCACCATGGAGGCAAGATTCCACGCAGGATGGCGAGTCAGGTGGTGGAGCGCGTCTGGCAGGAGTGTAACATGAATCGATCGCTGAACAAGTAAATACTTACCTCTTTCTCTTTTCTTTCTAGGCTACAACAGGCACTGTTGTCTCATTCACTTCTTTTTGTCTCTTCCTGTTTTAGACGCAAGTTCTCTGCAACAGGCAGTGGGACCAGTGAAGAGGAGGTGATGGAGAAAATGGGATCGTGGGATTTTGTTGAATCAGTGCAGAGAACAACTTGCAACTGCTCAAGGTACACATACAGCATGCTGTACCTAGTCAGAAGTGTATATTGTTTAACGTTTGGTTACAGTATTACCTGTGTGAACTGTCAGTATACGTAATGAGACAGATTTTCAGATTGTAAATGCTTTAAGCTTTGAGAGCATAAACTTAATGGAAGCTAGCCTTAGTCATTACCCAACAGCAGTAGATATATATTGTAAGGAGCTAGTAGATCAGACCACAGTTTATTCTACAACAATCAGGAACATTACACACTGAACACCTAAGAGTTTTGTACTTGTTTTTGTTTTGTCTGTTTGTTTTAGGACTACTTCATTTGCTCTGATGCTCTTCTTTCTTTTTTGCAAAAGCTAAAAATAAGCTGGTCAGGTGTATATGATGAAAGCAAGTCCATTAACCCTGTAAAAGAGTGGCAAGCCTAGACTCTATTTGTAAAACATTCTCCCTTTTTGCCCAGACTAAAGTACTTGTTTAGTTTTTTTTCTTAGTGGTAGGAAAGAGAAGCCAGATTTGCTAAATACAGCTTAAATGCTTGTTATTGAAGAAATTTGCTACTTTAACAAGTATGTTATGTGTTTATTTCTAGTCAGCTCTTAACTGTTAATTTATAAATTAGTTTTTTCTTTGTCCGCCCCAGGCACAAAACCTTAAAGCAGCGAGTGGGTGGCGCACAGGGCCAGCCTGTTTCAACAGGGCAGGTTCAGCAGCAGCCCATCAAGCACAAAGCAGGAGAAAAGCTAGACAAAGGGGACAAACAGCAAAAACGCCCGCAAACACCTTTCCACCATCGGAGCTCCGTCTCCGATGACATTTCCATGGAAGCAGATGCCTCGGCAAGCCAGAGGTTGGCTCTGCGTGGTCAGGAATGTGGGCGATTCACTGGCCTCCACCCTGCCGAAGTTTGCACTGTGCCCAAGCCACCTCTACTGCACACTGGAGGCGGAGCAGCGGGTGGTGCTGGTGTACCCTCAGAATTAGTGGGCTCCCCTCAGCCACCTCCGCTTAGCCCTCATCCTTGTGATCGGGTTGAGGAAGGCTCAGAGACCCTCAAGAACCTGTCCACACCCCACAGTCAGCATTTCTACCCTACTCCTTCAGAGCCTTGCCTCCTTCCCCAAAAGGGCCCAGATGATCCTTGTGCTGACTCTCTTGCCCACCCATTCCACCCAGCTTACTCTGAGGCCACGGAGCCCACAGTGTATATTGGGACAGCAGTTTGCCTGGAGAATGATGGAAATCACATGCCCTGGAGATTCTTCAACCTCCCTCGTAGAAAAGACTTGGACTTGCCAACACCTTCTTTGCCTACGGACAAGCTGAAAGAGGAGGGCTTGATGGGAGTGAATGGAAACGTGTCAATTACTGAGTGAGTGTCCACTCTCTAGCTTGTCTGAGTATCTTAACATTTCAATAAAATCTGTAGGACAGTGAAGAAAAAAAAAAAGTCCACATACAGCACGTTAATCTGTCACTATGTGCCCTCTTGACATTAACATGCATTCACAATGATGCTGCATACGAAAATGAAGAGCTTTTAGGAAGACTGTAGAAAAGGTGTAATGTGAAGTGAGAGAACTGATGAAGTGTACAGTGGGAGAGAGGGTACAGCCAGAAGTGGTAGCAGGTGGATGTGTTTTCAGGTAATGCACTCTGAGAAGCTGGTACTGTTGCGAATGCCTCACTGATGCTGTTTGAGTGAACTAAGCCCAGACCTAATGGCTTGTCTATTTCAGATCTAGCACCCAGTAACTCCATATTAGTGAACTATATGAGTGGACAGTAGTCCAGCCAAACCCTTTGACCCTGTTCATACCTGATAATTGTGTCCTGGTTGATCTGATCACATGTGGGCAGCATAAAGTACAGGTGTGAATGGGATACAGTTTGTCTCATGGTCCTTCCACAACCTGATCAATCAAAGATCATTCGGAGGTGGTCAGAAATGCATATGACCACAATATTATTGTAGTGTGAACAGCAAAGCTTTTCCCACATTAACCTAGTCACTGCCGAAACATACAGAGAGCCACCACACCACACTGTCAATATGAGTAACCCTTTACTTGGATATTCCATTGCATAAGCCTCATAGACTATCATCCATCATTCTAGTAACAGTCAACTGAATGTATCTGAGCTCTCAGCCAAATGTAACCCTCCACCTAACCCTTACCCCAATACTAGCCTTAACCCTAACATTGATGCAACTCTAAAGCCTGGCCATAACCATACCCTGAGCATACAACCTAAATTTAACCCTAAACCTAACTCTCAAAGATTAATGTTGCGGTATAGGGTTAGGGTTTGATACAGGGATACATTTAATAAAGAATAATTTAGGAATAACTAATAATAACTAGGAATTCAATTGATTTTAATGGACATTTAGTCAGATATTCAGCTTGTGACTGGTGCACAAGCAAAACTAGCTGCTTTATCTGGAAGAAGAAGTGTAAATGGCTACAGGTTGTGCCAATCATTTATTATCATAAAACTATGGGCACATGTTAAAGAATAGTTTGTTTGTTGTGCTTGCAGTTTGGCCCTTTAATAAGCCAGTACAGGAGGCGTTCACTTCACATTTTACAAGCCCCTAATTATACTCCTAGTCACTAACAATTAAATATTTTCCTAACAAAATGACTGTGTTGGCACTGATGGCTGCATTCTCTTTGTTGTGTTTGAAGGGTAATGGCCATCTCAAAACATACTCTAAAGGTATCAGGTGAGCGTGTCCAGACCTACCTGCAGCGGCGAAATCAGCATCTAGCTGCAGCCATTGCTGACAGCGACCTTGAGCCAGAGGTGGACCCTTACGCCTTTGTGGATGGGGATGTGAAGTTTACTTTCTCCGATAAGAAGGACAAAGCAGGCATCGAGAGAGAGCAAGGAAGGAAACACAAAGTAAGAGCTTTTGTAACAGTGCTCTGTTCTGCTTATACGATCTCTACTAGGTACTAGCAGTACCTTTTAATAGTTTAACGCTGCTCACTGAACCTTTATAGTTTGTGGAAGGTCTCCTACCCATATTGCCTGTTGTGTATTTATTTATTTATTTTTTTACTTATTTTTTTAATTAATTTAGACTTACTACTGCTTAGTGCTGGGTGGTATACTGGTTCATACGGTATACTGTAGAGAAAACCAGAACCGGTATGCATTTCTCTCATACCACTCTCATACCGACGTGCAAAACAACACCATCAAAGAAGCACGTGCAGCCCTGTGGAGTCAAACATAGTTTAGCTCTGCTGCCATTTCTACTGTATATAAGTGTTTTATCCCAGTAAAATAGAGCAGTAACTACAGCCCTTTTTCATTATATTAATACTGTAGATTGAATGATGATTTCAATGTATTTTTTAACTGTAGAAAGATAGGAATTGTGGCTGATTTTAATACTGTGATGCCTGTAATGGTTTCAGGAATAACATATAGTAAATTGACATTAAACTTGTGTCTTACTGGTGCAAAAGAGCTTTTGAGAAATATCTCTTTGAATATACAAACATTAAGTAATTTAGGTACATTTATGAAACTATTTTAAATATTTAGTTTTGTAAAGGAAGCAATGTTAAAGTTGTTGGCTTATGTCTTTTAAAGGTCTATTGTTTTTACATTCTGCAGCTGTTTTTCTTACAATAAAGTCTGATATCTTCATATATTGTGTAATTTTGTGGGACAAAAATTACAAAGTGAACCCTATACTAATTATAGCCTTAATTTAAAGCATTGGTGTTTTATATGATATGTACTTTAAACAGTACAGTAACTTACAACCCTATATTGAATCCCAGTCATGCAAAAAATAAAAAGAAGTTAAAAAATAAATACTACAAAAGACTTTAGACTAACTTTTCTCCCCAACTGTCCTAAAGCTTGTCAACCATCACAAACTAAAATTGTTTGTCCCTTTCTTTTCATTACTGTTGTATTTATTTGTGCTTTTAATTATAGACATAATGTCATCTCACTTAATTAAACAGCCATATATAATACATATGGCTGCTTTTCCTCATTCTTGATTGAAAGAAGTGTAAAGGAATGTATTCTAATCTTTCCAAAGAGACAACAAGACAGTAATAAATAAACAACCAGTTTATTTTATATTACTCTGGGGTTACCAGTTGTTTTGGTAAAGTATCTTATATATTCTTCTGCTCTTTTTCTGCTATTAAGTCTGTTTTTTTTTGTTCATAAATTGTGTAATTTAGTGGGTCAAAGTAAACTCTTAAAGCCTAAGTGTTTTATATTATATATAGTCCTAACAGTACAGTAAGTCACATACCTATATTAAAGCCCAGTCATGCAAAAAATTAAAATAATGATAATGAAAAATACTGTGATTTAAATTTTTGGCCATACCGCCCAGTACTACTACTGCTCACTGCATTTCTTTTGGGGCTGTTCAGCTTTCAGCACACTACAACCTAAGGAGGTTAAAGATTGTTGTTGTTCTGGCTGTATCTGTACTAGGAGAGACAAATACAGAAGGGATTGACATTTGAGAGTGCAACATCATTTTTTACTTTTAATTTAATTTAATTGTAATGTTTTCCATTTTCTCTCCAATTTACACGGCCCATTACTCAACCCTTTCAGTAGGACTCCCCCTATCATTAATGATGCCCCAACACCAGGAGGGTAAAGACTAGCACATACCTCCTCTCATACATGTGAAGTCAGCCACCACCTCTTTTTAACCTGCTGCTGATGCAGCATTGTCGAGTAGCATCACAGCGCACTCGGAGGAAAGCACAGCTACTCGGTTCTGATACATCAGCTCACAGACGCCTTGTGCTGCAATCATCACCCTTTGGAGTGATGTGGGGAGTGAGCACCTCAGAGAAAACAAGTTCATATTCATTTAGAAACAACAATACTAAAGTTTTATCTAAGGAAGAGTTCAGAATCAATAATTGGTAGAATAACCCACATTTTTACACAGCTTTTGTGTGTTTTGGCATGCTCTCCACCAGTCTTTTCATACTGCTCTTTTCAAAAATTCCAGCAGTTCAGCTTTGTTTGATGGCTTGTGCCCATCTATCTTCCTCTTGATTACATTCCATACGTTTTTAATGGGGTTTAGGTCTGGAGGTTGGGCTGGCCATGGCAGGGTCTTGATCTGGAGGTACTTCACCTTATTTGATCTAGCTGTGTGGAATTGAGCATTGCCCTGCTGGGAAAAAAAAAACAGTTCTTAGAATTGGGCAACATTGCCAGAGCAGAAGGAAGCAAGTTTTCTTTCAGGATAACCTTGTATGCAGCTTGATTCATGTGTCTTTCGCAAAGACCAGACTTCCCAGTTCCAGCCTTGCTGAAGCATCTCCAGATCATCACGATCCTCCACCATATTTCACAGTGGGTAAAAGACACCTGTGCAGGTCTTCATCTAAACATTAGATGGCCAGGTGTTGCGCAAAGCTGAAAATTGGATTTTCAGAGAAAATGATCTTGCTCCAGTCCTCTACGGTCCAATTCTTATGATTTTTTTTCTTCAGTCTGGCTCTTCTTTGCTTCTCATTGAAGGTCCTTTTTCTAGCGAGTCTTGCCTCTAAGAGTTTTGAACTGTTCTTTCCATGCACTTGGCACCCCAGCTGCCATTTGCCATTATTTTTATAGGTCTCTTGATGTCATCCTGTGGTTGCTGATTGACATTCAAATAGTCCTGTCACGATAAGTGTGTAATCGACTTATCGAGCGTAAATTTTTTTCATCGCGATACTTTTTGGATTTGTTTACATGAGAGAGCGAGTCCCTCTGCTCCCTCGCCGGCTCTCGCCGGATCTGTCAGACAGTGACATCTATCAGTTAGAAAAGTAGTGCACGCAGAGTTGATGCAGCAGTGAGAGTAAGCAGTGACCGTGCCACTACACGCAGCGGAGTGTGTGTGTGTGGAGATGTGTTAGCTAGCAAACCTATTCGGGGCTAATTGGACTTTCTTAAACTTTAAAGTTTCAGAGTAATTCCAGTCCAAGATGGGCTTTGTTAAAACCGCATTTTCACGGCTCTGGTGTTGGAGTATTTTGATTTTAAGCCAAATTAGCGAGGAGAACCGTCAACGTGAATGAGCCGGTATGTCGAATTTGTTTTACAAAAGTGGCAACAAAAGCTGGCAATACTACTAACCTGAGATCTTATCTTATTTAAAGCACAACCATCCAGCCCAATTCATCCAGCTGAATATTGAATATAAATATTGTTCCCCCCAGAGAAATCCTGCCTCAAGCCCCACACAGTAAACAAGCTGGTGTTTCTTGCTCAGAATTTGTCTAACAGATACATTAAAAAATACATTTATAGCAAGAGCTATGGCCTGCTGAGCTATCTGTGTCTGTGATTATATGGACACTTGTGTTTTTGAGCTAATGTGTGTTTTACAGCATATACATATATGATCAGTAAAAGGAATCTGCTAGTGACTTTGTGTCCAGAGTTTAAAAATATATAAAGGTCTGTTTATTTGGTAATGTTTTCTCAGAACTCACAGAATCCCAGGGTGGTTGTACTTTATTTGTTTTATTTATTTAGGATATAATATTTTTATAATGGAAGCACAATGTCTGCTCTTTATAATAAAAATTTAGTATATTAAACTAGTATATTATTAGTGTGGGCACATCTTAAAGCTCCTTTGGGAGCCCAGAAGCAGGAAAAAGGCTTTTTCTGTAGTAGCACTTTAAAATGACAATATTATTGTTTATCGCAATCATTTCTGGGACAATATATTGTCCTGAAAATGTTGTTATCGTGACAGGCCTACATTCAAATAAGTTGACAGTCTATCTCCAGCCCTGAACCCCATTGAAAAATAATATAAAAACATTAGCATCTTTCTCCAGTTAACAAATAAATTCAATTCAGCATGCGTTAATATTATCCTTTAGGCTACAGTATTAATATATTTAAACAGGGCTATAGTTACTGCTCACCTTGTATTCTCTAGTTTTAGGGAGTTTTATGACTTGCTGAATAAATGATTCTGTACTTAGGGCCATTTCGTTTCTGGGCTTGTCTGTGGGATAAAGTCCTGCACTCAGACAGAATGGAGCGAAAGATAAGTGTTTAGGCTCCATAGCGCTAAGATACCATCAACTCCAGTGTTGTTAGCTTGTTATGCTGACTGGCTAGTGTTAGCTAGTGAGCTGTCCCAGTATGCTTCTTTGGCAGAGCTGTTCCGCGCTGCAGCGTCTCCAGCGTTATGGGTGTATGAGAAAAATGCATACCTGTACGTATGGACTGATATTCCGCCCAGCACTATTTCACGGTATATTACAGTATTTTGATACTTATTGCTTATATCGTAATTTCGGTTGATACGATATAATTTCAATATTGATATAAATACTTTGAAGGCGTCAGAAAAACTGCCAAGAATCCCTACAATGGAAATTTGTACCTACTACTGTCTGAAAATGATATTTAAAGGAGAACTCCGCTGTAAAATTTGGACTTTTGGTGTAGTAAAACATGATATAAAAAATACGTACATTTGATGAATAGCACACTTCCGTTCTCCCAGAGCGTTCCAGAAATTTTAACAGTTTGTCCAAACACCCTTCAGATTGAGTAACACAGAGTCAGGCAACACACCACACACTGCATCAACTATCTGCATGGCACTATCCTAGAAGGTAGCCTCTTTTGAAGCTGACACACAAGAAAGCCTACAAACAGTTTGCTGCAGACAAGCAATCCAAGAGCATGGATTACAGAAACCATGTTTTCTGGTCTAACAAGACCAAGGTTAACGTATTTGCCTCAGATGGTGTCCAGCATGTACCAAGGAAATTGTCCCTTGCTTACGGTCCAGCATGGTGGTGGTAGCATCATGGTCTGGGGCTGTATGACTGGCACTGGGGAGCTGAATTGCAATATGTACTGTGATATTTTAAGGCAGAGCATGATCCCCTACCTTCAGGAACTGGGCCACAGCTTTCCAACATAATGACCCTAAACACAGCTCCAAGATGACAACTGCTTTGCTAAAGAAAACTGAAGGTAAAGGCAAAGGGCTGGCCAAGCATGTCTCCTAACCTAAACCTTATTGAGCGTCTGTGGGGCATCCTTAAATGAAAGGTGGAGGTGCACAAGGTCTCTTAATATTCACCAGCTCCACCAGTGATGTCATCATGAAGGAGAGGAAGAGGACTCCAGAGGAAACCTGTGAAGCTCTAGTGAACTTCATGCACAAGAAAGAGAAAGGAGAACTGTAAAATTGACTTTTGGTGTAGTAAGTCTGAAGGGTGTTTGGACAACCTGTTAAAATTACTGGATCTCGGAACGCTGTGGGATGGCGGAGGTAAGTACTTTTGATCATATTTTACTACACCAAATGTCCATTTTACACCAGAGTTCTTCTTTAAGGCAGAGCTGGAAAATAATGGTGGCCACACAATATTAACACCGTGAGTGGTTTAGACATTAATGGTTGTGTGCTCAGTTATTTTGAGGGCACAACAAATTTACACTGTTATTAAAGCTGTACACAGACTACCTTATATTGTATCAAAGTATCTTTGATGTTGTTCCATGAAAAGACAATCAAATGTGTGTGGGCTATAGTATTTATTTATTCACATACATACATTTTTTTATTGCAAGTGTATGCCTAAAGGTTTTTAAAGATTCATGTTTTGAACAAAATATTTGGATTCCCATGGATACCATATGAGAAATATTTTTGGTGTGTGTGTGTTTAATTAGAGAGCATTGCTCTTTACATGGGCACAAACTGATCTGTATTCCTGTGTGGATAACCTGGTTCAAAAATTCATTCTGTCTGTCTTTCCCTTTTTCCTCCCTCAGGGGGACGATGGGGGTGCTGGTACATTGGATGGTAAGACATTATAATTTTCTTCCCAGCAATTCAGCAGTTTTAATATATCTCTCAGTAAGAAAATGGCAGGTCAGTCAACTGACTACAGTTTGGCTAAAAGTTTGTTTGCATCCGTTCCTTACTATCTTAGTAGTAAGGTTAGCAGGGTTGCTATAGTGTTGCCTGTAGATGAGAGAAGGATGAATGGATATCTTATCTAGCTATAACTACGTCTTTGATTACCTCCAATATAGATGCTCAACGGGGTGCAGCCCACAAAACTGCTTCCTCAACCAGTCTAATCCATGATTCAGACCTGACTGTTTCTTTCAAAGACCTGGACAACCTTTTTAACTCTGATGAAGACGAGCAAACGGTAAGCTTGTAAAGAAAATGTAGTAGTAAAAATAATTGGTATTGTTATTATAACAGTAGTAATAAAAGAAAGAAGTTAATAAAGTACTTCATTTTAATTACTCATATTTTAGAACTTGCTCTGTGCCTCTGATGAGCAAGTCAGCAAAAAAAAAGCTCCCACTACTTCTTCCTTCCTTTTTTTGTTAATATGCCATGAATATGTTTCCTTTCTCTTCTCTCTCTCTCTCTCTCTCTCTCTCTCTCTCAAACACTGAGTATACTTTTTTTTAGATGTAGAAGAATTAATAATGAACTGGGAAATATTATAGATATTGCACTTGTAGACGCACAGATTAATTCTGTAAAAATCTGTATGGCGCCACGTATCATCTTATATTTCTGAGTACAGTTCTAATCATAATCCACTCTATAGACAAGAGTGTTGAGTTCAGGGATTTCACTGAGCCCAATTCGTACTGATGTAAAAAATCAATCCTCTAGCCATGTAGTCTGCTTTACTAGACTGCTCTTACACATTAGTGTAAGAATGGGTGTAACTGGGGAGCTCACTGAACTCGAGCCTGGTACTGTTATGGGACGGCAGTGCTGCAACGCTGGTTCTTTGCTGGGAGGATATGTTCTCTCTCCTGCACGTCCCAGAGCTCTCAGCTTTGTAAGCAGCTGGGAAAAATATTTGGCCCAAAATGTGTTTTAACCTACTCTTCAGAAGCTTGAACTGTCCCAAAGTCTGAAAAATGCACTTCACAACCTTTAAACCCGCAACTATAATTTAAACAAGCTTTGTAGCTATAAACAGGAGGGTTGGAACACCTGGTGTGGTGAATGACACTTATACCTGGCACTTATAACTTCTAATCTTAATTTTTATGGTTTTTGCTTTATTTAAAAACTTTTTTTTTACAATCCCAAAGCCTGGTGCAAGAAGAGCGGTGAATGGAACAGATGATAAGTTTGGCAGTAAGGAACCAAAGACAGCTATGTTGGACCCTGTGTCATGTATTAGTGAGTATTGTTTCTGATTTTAATCTCACTATTAAACTTCTATCTTATAAATTTGACCTTTAGGTTTTTGTTAACAGAAAGTCTTAAAATGTTTTGATTAGCTAACTAAACTGTAGGAAGTTTTTTTGCTGTTTTTTTCCAAACTCTTTCCACAGTGTCCGAGATTAGCCTGCAGTGATGGGAGTAACAGCATTGAAATAAACTGTGTTACTAAAGCCGTTACTTTTTTCAGTAACGAGTAATCTCACTAATTACTCTGACTGGAACTATAACCCCGTTACTGCACGTTAAATTACCTTTTTTTTTTTTTATACACAAAAGCATACCTGTCAAGTCTCCCGTTTTGGCCCGGAAACTACCGTATTTAGCCCTCTTTCCCGCCGCCCTCCCGTATTAGTATTTATGACCGTATTATTGAGAGATTATTAAATTACATTGTTTCTGGAGCTGTTTCTGCAGGTTAAAAAGACTCGTCTCCCAATCAAAACAGACAGATCAAACCCATATATATAATGTCAAGTCAAGTAGTTTTATTGTCATTACTGCATATGTACAGGACATACAGAGAATTGAAATTATGTTACTCTCCTTCCCAATTTTACAGCAGGTACAGATAATAGATATAATAAAAGAAAGAGTGGGAGACACTATGTGTACAATACAGCAGGGACACAAATAGACATACATGAGACAGAAACAAGGTGCAGTAGTGGTGGGGAGAAATAGATATATAAATATAAGTAAAAAGAAATAAGATATATAATCTAAAAGAGTGGGAGACACTATATGTATAAAACAACAAGACACAATAAAGTAAGACGAAAGACAATAGTGCAATATTGATGGTGATTGAGATGGAATGACAGTATAAATAGAACCCGTATAACAGTAGTGCAAATATGGTACATAGCTTAAGGCTGGTAAAGTGTATGAGTGCGTGTTTACAGTGCAAGTATATCAGTAGTGCAGGTATTGGGTGTGTAGTGCATGTCCGTTTGGAAAGGGACCTGTACTTTGTGTATTGTAGTGCAGAGTTTTAGTACTGTATTGGTGGGGGGTGGGGTGTCAGAATGCTGATTGGGTGTGTGCTGGGGGCAGGATTGGGATGGGGGGGAAGAGCAGGAAGAGAGTTCAGCATCCTCACAGCCATCCGCACAGGGCTGTCTTGCAGTCTGCTGGTCCTCGCCCGAGACTCCGCAGTCTTCTCCTTGATGGCAGCAGGCTGAAGAAGCTGTGTAGTGGGTGGGAGGGATCTCCCGCCAGGCGGAGGGCTTTTCGTGTGAGGCGGGAGCTGTACAAGTCCTGAAGGGAGGGGAGAGAGGTGCAAACGATCTTCTCAGCTGCTCTCACGATGCGCTGGAGTGTCCTGCGGCAGGATACTGTGCAGGCCCCGTACCACACAGAGAAACAGCTGGTCAGGATGCTCTCGATGGCCCCTCTGTAGAAGGTCATGATGGGGGTGGGGGCTCCAGCTCATCTCAGCTTGCGGAGAAAGTAGAGACGCTGATTTGCCTTCCTGGCCAGTGATGCTGAGTTGGTGCTCCAGGAGAGGTCCTCTGTGACGTGCACACAAAGGAACTTGGTGCTGCTCACCCTCTCCACAGCAGTTCCGTTGATGGACAGAGGAGTGTGCTGTGTGTGAGATCTCCTGAAGTCCACAACAATCTCCTTAGTCTTCTCTCAGAGAGAGATTGTTGTGTTTGCACCAGGAGGCCAGGCGTCTTACCTCGCTCCTGTAGTGGGACTCATCGTTGTTGCTGATGAGACCCACCACCGTCGTGTGATCCGCAAACTTGACGAAACTTGCTTGTGCTTGTGTGCAGTCATGGGTCAGCAGAGTGAACAGAAGGGGGCTCAGCACACATCCTTGGGGAGCCCCTGTGTTCAGTGTGGTGATGCTGGATGTGTTGCTGCCAACCCGCACTGCCTGTGGTCTTCCAGTAAGGAAGTCTAACAGCCAGTTGCACAGTGAAGTGCTTAGCCCCAGACTGTCCAGTTTGTGAATGAGTTGTTGGGGGACGATTGTGTTGAATGCTGAGCTCAAGTCAACAAACAGCATTCTGACGTAGGTGTTCTTCTTGTCCAGGTGCGTGAGGGCTGAGTGGAGAACAGTGGAGATGGCATCATCGGTTGAGCGATTTGACCGATATGCAAACTGGTAGGGGCCCAGGGAGGGGGGGAGCGAAGACTTGATGTGATGCATGACTAGTCGTTCGAAGCACTTCATGAGGATGGGGGTGAGTGCAACCGGACGATAGTCGTTGAAACAGGATGGCGATGCCTTCTTTGGGACAGGGATGATGGTGGCGGCTTTGAAGCATGTGGGAACCACCGCCTGACTCAGAGAGGTGTTATAGATGTCAGTATAAACCTCTGCGAGTTCCCAGGCACAGTCTCTCAGCACACGACCAGGAATGTTGTCAGGCCCAGGAGCTTTCCGAGCATTGATCCTGCTGAATGCTCTCCTCACACTGTCTGGGGACAGCATCAGCACCTGGTCACCAGGAGGAAGGAAGGATGGATTTCTGGGCGGGTGTGTAGTTAAGTGGCTCGAACCTTGCAAAGAACCCATTCAGGTCGTTCAGCAGAGATGTGTCGGTGTCGCAGGTCTGTGGATGTGGTTTATAGCCTGTGATAGACTGGATACCCTGCCACAGGTTCCGTGTGTCTCTGCTGTTACTGAAGCATTGGGATATCATCTTTGAGTACAGCCTCTTAGCTTTCCTGATCCCGCGGGACAGGTTGGCCCTGGCTGTCCTCAGGCCTGCCTGGTCTCCTGTTGTGAAGGCTGCATTTCTAGCCTTCAGGAGCTTGTGGACCTCTCCTGTCAGCCATGGTTTCTGATTTGCTCGAACAGTGATGATCTTGAGGTCGGTTACATCATCAATGCACTTGGTGATGTAGGCAGAGACAGTTTCTGTGTACTCCTGGATGTCCGTGGAGTTGTTGTGGGTGGCAGCCTCTCTGAACATATTCCAGTCTGTTGTGCTGAAACAGTCCTGAAGTGCCTCTGAGGAACCCTCTGGCCACACTCGTACCTGCTTAAGAACTGGTTTGGTGACTTTAACCAGTGGTCTGTAAGCTGGCATTAACATAATGGTGAGGTGATCGGTGGCTCCAAGGTGGGGGAGGGGGGAGGATCTGTAGGCTCCTCTGTGTGTAGTAAAGACCTGGTCCAATATGTTGTTTCCCCTGGTTGGAAAGTGTGTTTAAAAAGTCCAGAAAACACATTTTTTGGGTCTGCATGGTTGAAATCTCCAGCCAGAATGAGAAAAGCATCTGGGTGTGCTGTCTACTGTTCACTGATGTACTGGTACAGTTCATTCAGTGCTTCACTCCCCACGCTGTTGTTGGAGGTCGGAGGGAGATAAACAGCAGCGTTCAGCACGGCGGAGAAATCTCTCCGTAGATAGAACGGACGGCACTTGATAATCATCAGTTCCACTACCGGTGAGCAGTGTTTACAGACCACAACAACGTTACGACACCAAGGATCGCTGGTGTAAACACAGAGTCCGCCGCCACGGCTCTTGCCTCCTTCAGCTAGCGCGTGGTCCGTCCGATAGCATGTTAGCTGCTCCAGCTGAACAGCGTGGTCCGGGGCGCTGTTGTTGAGCCAGGTTTCTGTGAAAACATAAACACAACAGTCTCTCACGGTCTTCTGTGTTGACTGAAGTAAGCGGATGTAATCCAGTTTACTGTCTAAAGACATTGGCCAAAAGCATGGTGGGGATAGCTGGCTTGTGTGGGCTAGCCGCTAGCCTCGCTCGGATACGCCCGCGCCTACACCGTTTCTGCCTTCTCTGCCGCCTGTGGCGCTTTCATTGTGAGCGAGCTGCAGCGGTGGGGTTTGGTGGGGGTGCGGGTGTCCGGAGCACACCGCAGACTCGCATCTCTTCTCTGAGTCCGCGGTTTAACTCCAGAAGTGAGTTTCTGCGGACTTCAAGCAGAAATTCACGGCTGTAGGTGCGTTTCAGGACGTGACTAGAGTCCTGTTCAAGACGAACAAAAACACTGCGACTTACGGGGAAAAAAACACGAAAACGCTGTTTCCTTGGGAGAGAGAGTAGCCGCTGCGTGTGCACGCGCCGCCATCTTGGTTCATCAGATCAACCTGCTCTGATGTACCTGAGCAGCCAGTAACAAATTATTTGTTTTTACTTGTATTTACTAATTTTAGATTGCAGGATTTACTGTAAGCTATAATAAACAAAAAATCAGTTAGCTAACTAGTTTGATAGAAGCCGGATGTAGAGGATAGCCAGAATTAAGTACAGTACTTTATGTTGGTAGTTAAAGCAGTTTCTGAACTCTGCTCACTGCCTCTAAATTGTGTGTTTTCCACCGGATCTAACTGATCAGCTAATAAAGAATACTCTACTGAATTTACCTGTTAAAATCCCTTAGCCCACTGTGGACCATACCTCAATCATTATGTAAATCCAGCAGTGTATTAGACACATCATACTGCCAGAGCTGTTTTTGTTGCCTGCTAGAGGAATATTAAATAAACATTATTAATTGTGTAGGCCCCTCATAACTGATATTTATGGATATTTGTTTTAATAATTTGTTCCTTTGTTTTATAAAAGGACAAATCAGAAACAAGTGAAATGTTTACATAATTACATTGCTACATGAAATCCATTGTTTATGAACTGTTTTGCATACTTTATTGAGGAATGGATTCACTGATGGAATATATCTGGTCCATGTCCTTTAGTAAAAATTCATTTTGCAGAATTTGTAAATCCATTGAATAAAAAACATGTAACATAAGAGAGTGCATTCCTGACAGAAAAGTGAAGACAAACTACAATTAAGTGAAGTGAAGACTATCTAGATTTTTTTTCATTTAGGCTGTATTATAAGAATTACATATTTAGGAATGTCCACAACATTTCAGTGTCAACAAAGATAGACCTATCAGATTCTAATTATCTAATTGTAGTTTGTAAGTGTTTCACAGGTGGTTATTTTAGATGTTTTGTCAACCTATCTTAAAATGTAAGAGTTTCTGAAAAATGTCACTTATTTTTAAATTTAAAACTTGACAGGTATGCAAAAGTAAAGCAATAGTTACTTTTACTGGTAACTAGTTACTTTTATAGTGGAGTAACTCAGTTAGTAACTATAACTAATTACTTTTTCAAAGTAACATGCCCAACACTGTTAGCCTGTTTAATCTGCCTATGAAAAGAAAAAAGTAACAAGTCATTTTAGAATTTTTCTGAAATGTTGCATCTCTCTTTACCCTGACATTCCCTCTAAATTTCAGCTTTCTGCTTTTTCTCAACACTTTTTTTCCACACTTTCAGGTTCAGCAGACCTAAACCAGATATTTCCCACTCCTCCATCTCTGGAACCGCACATAATGGGCTACTCACCTATGAACATGGGTGGTAAGGAATATGGTAACATGGAGCCTGGGCCAGGCATGACCTCTCTGGATGGCTCATCAGCTCTAGTTAGCCAGTTTAAAATTGAGGTGGAGGAAAGCTTCTGTAGTCCAAAACCATCTGAGATCAAGGTGAGTGCTAGCATTTTCCTGGAATTGAATATCTGTGTATCTGCACTAACACTAAGCTTGCAGTACACTACTTTGTTGTGTGAGGTTTTATAACCGCATGCAGCAATTGTTAGATTCCTGGTCTCTTTTTCTAATGGGTATGAAAGTGTAACATGTATTTGAATGGCACTAAAATGATTCTAATACTGAAATGGCTTTCTACTGCGTTTTTACTATTCAGCATTTCTCCACACATCTATATACCTGATTTATTTACGAAACAGTAATGCCTGTGTTTTAATTATGTTAAGTCAAATTTGCCTGTAAAAATAAGTTACAGTGTATATATACAGTTTCAAAATTATACTTGCTTCCACTTAGTTTGAAATATCTTTTAATATGTCAGGACTTATTAACTTTTATTTAGTGCTCATCATGGGAGCTATCCTGACCTCAGATATTGACACTAAGGAGGAAACAAAGCAGAATTTATACATGTAAAAGGAATCTGTTGTTTGCTGAGTACTGTTGGTTGATGACTACCAGAACGTTTGATTTGGACCTTGTATTTGTAATGATTTGTAGTGTTGATGAGGCAATCACCAGAAACATTAAACCTATGTTTTTGTCTTACAGGATTTCTCGTTTGTGTATAAGCCTGAGTTGTGTCAGGCGTTTGTGGGCTGTTCCATGTTTGCCCCCCTGAAAACCCTCCCCAGCCAGTGTCTGCCTCCTATCAGACTTCTGGAGGAGTGTGTCTACCGGCCCAGCTGGTCTGTGGGCAAGCTGGAGCTTCTCAACCCCATACCTGCCATGAACTTTCTTAACAGGGACAGGTAAGTACCACACCTGCAGTCAGAGAGATCATTATAGTTATTTTCTGAAAGATGTGGGAGGTAAAGTTATGATTGCAGGATTGCAACTGCAGTGATGAGTTTTTATGACCACCACAAAAAGGAGTTTGGGCAACTGTGCCTTTTGACATTGTTAAGGTATAGTATAGGTTGCTCATGAATGCTCTAATAGTTTCAGTGGAGGTATTTTTAGTAAGCATCATCTTATTTCATTTCTATGTTGCTCATCCTTTGTCATATTTACTTTCTAATGTGTTTGCCTCTTCTGTTCTGCTTTCCTGTCTTTGTTGCAGTAACATTCCTAGTGTGGGCAGTGCTATGGAACAGGACTACAATCAGTCTTACACACCCCAGACTCACACCCCTTTTATATCAAACAGCGCACCCCCCAGCAACAGTGGCACAGGGATTCTTCCTTCCCCCGCCACTCCTCGTTTCTCTGCTCCTACTCCCCGCACACCTCGTACCCCTCGCACCCCACGTGGCCCATCCAGCGTTCAGGGCTCCTTAAAGTACGAGAACTCAGACCTGTACTCGCCTGCCTCCACGCCTTCCACCTGCCGCCCACTCAACTCTGTGGAGCCAGCCACTGTTCCCTCCATCCCTGAAGCCCACAGCCTTTTTGTCACCCTTATCCTGTCAGAGTCAGTCATGAACCTCTTCAAAGACTGCAACTTTGATAGTTGCTGCATCTGTGTGTGCAACATGAACATCAAAGGCGCTGACGTGGGTGTGTACATTAACGACCCCAACATGGAAGCGCAGTACCCATGCAGCTGTGGCTTCAGTGCGGTTGTCAATCGGCGCTACGGCAATGGATCAGGCCTCTTCTTGGAGGATGAGCTGGACATCATTGGCCGTGGCTCAGATGTGAGCCGCGAGGCAGAGAAACGCTTCGAGGCACTGAGAAGCACATCTTTGGAAAAGAGCCCTGGAGGACTGCAGGACAGAAACCCAGATGAGCTGATCTTGCTCTTGCAGGATCAGTGCACCAACCCTTTTCCACCACTTGTGGCAGCAGAACCAGAGGGAACAGCCTCCGGGGCACCAGGGAGCAGTGTTGTTCCTCCCTGTGTACGTGTAGAAGAGAGGGACTTCCACAACGACTGCTACCTGGCTTTGGAACATGGGCGGCAATTCATGGACAACATGTCAGGAGGCAAAGTGGATGAGGTGTTGGTCAAAAGTACCTGTCTGCATCACTGGGCCAAATGCAATGGCGAGTCTATTTTTTATTTTTTATTATTTTTTAAATCTTTTTTCTTATCTTTTTTTCTTATAAAAAAAATTTACAAAAAGCAAAAGTAACCTTTACGTAATCCTCATTCACAAATTGTTGTAAAAAATATGAGATTGATGAAATGAGCGTTTGCTAAATTACAACAGATATTTGCCTTTGCAGTGTTTGAATATCCAAACCTTTTGCATTGGCAGTTCTAATTAATGCATTTACTTGTTATACAGGTTTACATAATCTGTCATTTCATTGTATTAGTGTGGGTTAATGTTTTTTTTTTTTTTCCATGTGTCAGCATTTCTGTAATGTAGAATTTAGAACTTCATCTACAAGGATAAACATTACAGAGAATTTTTTGTATAGGGTTACAAGTGGATCATTAGAACCTACACCGCAACATGTCTCAATATGCCTTTCTGCGTACACAATAAATGTTGTTTTTTTATACATATATATATATATATATATATATATATATATATATATATATATATATATATACACGTGTATATATATATAATTTTTTAACATCTGTCCAATGTCTGTTATTATATTGATTGATCTCACACCCGCCTTTCCTCTTTCTCAGCAGTGGATGTGAGTGCCCTGTGCTCACAAGATGTGCTGAGAGTGCTTCTGTCCCTCCAGCCTGTGCTTCAGGATGCTATCCAGAAGAAAAGGACTGTTCGCTCATGGGGTGTCCAGGGGCCTCTCACGTGGCAGCAGTTCCACAAGATGGCTGGAAGAGGATCCTATGGTAAGTAATACAGTCAGGTCAGTTTCTATTTAGATGGTTATCTTATTCTTCCTCCACCAAAACTTTTGTCATTCCAAATGATTTTTAGGTTTTCCAGCTGCGTTTTTTCTGTTACTGTAAAGCAGTGTGTTTAGTTTGTGTGTGTTGAAGCACAAATTGCACCATCCAAGGGTCTCTGAGGGCTGATTTTGTAAAACAACCATTGCTTTAGAGCAGTAACATCCTGCAATTATGTGGCTTATAATGAATGTGAAGTTTAGCCTTTTACAGTATAAGGGCCAGGCTGGTAACAAGATTGATTTGTTTCTTTTCTTTTTGTTACCCCCACTTAAGGCACAGATGAGTCTCCAGAGCCTTTGCCTATTCCTACATTCTTGGTGGGCTTTGAGTATGACTTTGTGGTGCTGTCTCCCTTTGGACTGCCCTACTGGGAAAAGCTTTTATTGGAGCCTTTTGGCTCCCAGAGAGACATGGGGTATTTAGTGCTCTGCCCAGAGAACGAAGCACTAATCAATGGCGCCAAGAGTTTTTTCAGGGAGTTAACAGCTGTCTATGAGGTGCGTGTGTAAAAATACTTTTTTGTTTACTTAACATTTGATTTGCTTTCAATTGTGTGTAGTTTATCCTATTATGAGAAAAAATATTGCTAGCAAAAAGATCTTTAAAGCTGTAAACCAACTGTTTCTGCTTTCCTCCTGCCCAATAGTCTTGCAAACTTGGTCAGCATCGACCAATTTCCAAAGTCCATGCAGATGGAATTGTGAGAGTAGGAGGGGCTGCAGCCAAGAAGCTGTCAGAGCAGCCGATCTCTGATTGGTTCCTGAAGGGAGTTTGCAGCACTACTGAAGCCTTTGCCAAGCTCAAGCTGTTTGCCCAATTCTGTAGGCATGACCTTGGTAAGTTTGCCTACTGGAATTCTTGTAGCACAAATGTGATATTTAAAGCAGTTATTTTGTTTTTTTAATTGTGTAACATAATTAAAACAACTTGTATAATGAATTAATCGAAAGAGAGATGCATTGTCTTTGTGAGCATCTTGTACCAAAGCTGAAAGCAAAAATAATAAAACAATCTTTTTTAACAGCAACAGTTGTATAATAACAGTGTTATCAGCATCATAGATTAGTTGTTGGAAACACCTTCAGTGATTGAAAGGGGAATCTTATCAGAATAATGCTTTTCTCTTTTTTTTTTTGCTTTCAGCTCCATACCTTGCTACTCAGCCCTTGGACAGTTCCTTACTCACCCAGCCGAGTCCAGCATCTTACACTACTCAGACTTTACCTGCACAGTCCTCAGGCTCAGCCTCTTCTAACCCTCAATCCTCACTGGCTTCAGGAGTCTCGTCCCTCACCAGTAATACAGGCACTGGCAACGTTGGCCAGGGGTTACAAGGCAGTACCAGTAGCATGCCCTCCTCAGGCCCACAGAACGGCAGCGTGCAGCCTAGCAAGCCAAGCTCTTTTCCTCCCTTTGGGGGTATGGGAGTTCAGAGCAACAGCTCACAGTCTGGGGCTCTGGGCCAGCAGGCTGGCTCCCAGAGCTCAAACCTCTCTGGAGACAACTCATCCAGCAGCAGTCAGACTCAAGGGTCTTCCGAACCACCAGAGAGGTATGCAAAGCCTATGCAGACTATAAAGTTTCAAGTGCCTTTTTCTCTTCTTATCACAGTAAAAGTTCCTGAATGCTAGTTGTCCATTTGTGATAAAATGACAAATTAAAAAAGCATGTAAAAGGCGTTTCTCTCAGATAAACCGACAGCTTGTCCAAGCTTTTGAACAATTTCAGACAATTAAATGGTGATATAGTGTATTTAAATGAGTTGTTGTACATTAATTTGAGTTAGATATAATATTTGAGTGGGTGTTTGACAGAAAATGTTTTTTAAAAGACATTTAAAAGTGCAATCTTGTTGTTTCTAGCACCATGGAGAGGGAAAAGGTTGGCGTACCAACAGATGGGGAATCTCACGCAATTGTATACCCCCCTGCCATTATGATTTACATTGTTGATACTTTTTCATATGAGGATGCAGAGACAGGGGTTGCCCACTCGAGTGTATGGACACTCGGACTCCTGCGTTGTTACCTGGAGATGGTTCAGTTCCTCCCTCCTCACATACGCAACTCCATCTCAGTGCAGGTATGCGTAAGACCATCTCCCAGACAGTAAGGCGTATTTTAATGAGTTCAAGACCCAAACTAAACAGGAATGGAATTAATTTTATGATTTCTATTTCTGTTTAGTGTTCTGAGTACTGTAAAGTACAAATGCGTGTCCGACTATGTTGCCGTTAACCAGTGATTAATTCTTGTTTTTTTTCCTTCCTTAATGTGACTTTGCCTTAGTTTAAAACTTATGAACAAAGTTAGATTTGTTCAAACAAATTGTTGTTGTGATTTGAAGTTCTCTGACTGTCTTTTTCTTCTCTCAGATTATCCCATGTCAGTACCTCCTGCAGCCAGTAAAGAGTGAAGAGAGGCAATTGTATGCACAGCACCTGAAATCTCTGGCTTTCTCAGTGTTCTCTCAGTGCCGACGGCCCCTCCCTGCATCCACCAATGTCAAATCACTAACAGGCTTTGGGCCTGGCCTTGCACTTGACACTGCCCTCAGGAGCCCAGAGGTAAGTAAGAGGGAACCAGACTAGTAAGGTTTCAAGATCCTTAAAGTGCCTATAAGACAGGGGCATTTAAGCAACAGAGTATAATTAAATGAAAACACATATTATTTTTGTTTACATGTTCATACTGTTTGTTTTTAAAATATATGAAAATATAATCTTATCTAAACTCGGAATAGTGTAAAAGAGTGAGTTTGAAGCTTAAAGGCTGGCCAGCATGCGGACGGTAAGGCAACATGAATTATTATGCGAGGCCTGATAGTGGGTACCAAATGAAAGAATACTTAGTTTTAGATGTGTTACATCCTTCCATTCACAGTGTCACATGTGTACGGGAATACATCATAAAAGGCTTTACCTTTGCAGTGGGTGGTAATGATTGTGACCGGAGGTAATTGCCTAGTATAGTTGGTGTTATACAGAAGTTATGGGACGTGACTTTTGACATGTCAGTGTGTGTTTCAGTAGGAGTCTGGCAAGGTCTATGCTAGGCCTGTCATGATAACATTTTCAGGACGATATATTGTCCCAAAAAGTATTGCAATAAACGAAAATATTGTTATTTTAAAGCGTCACTATAGAAAATGCTTTTTTCCTGCTTCTGGGCTCCCAAAGGAGACAATGCATTAGCATAATATATGTATAACACTATTTTAAAGTAAAACAAACTTTTTATTATTAAGAGCAGATATTTGGCTTCCAATATCAAAAATATTTTAAAATCCTAAATAAATAAAACAGATAACCACCCTGGGATTCTGTGGGTTCTGAGAAGGCTGCACTAAATATTAAACAGACAGAAATATACAAAATATACAAAAACAAAGTAACAACAAATGATATTAAGTAACGCTTACATTAATTCAACTTTTTTTTTGGACATAACACAAAGGACATAGCACAAAGGCACTTGCAGATTCCTTTTTCTGATCATATATGCATATGCATATACATATACATTTTGTAACCGATAGATGTCGCTGTCTGACAGATTTGTCTTTAACTAGACTGAGCCAGGGAGAGAGCAGCATTTATTTGTTCTCATTGAAACTAAAGAAAAGGTATTTAAGGTCAATTACAAGTTGTTCTCCTATTTGAAGAGTGGCATCCTGGGCTCATCAAAACAACTCTCAAATGATCTAAAAACAAAGATTGTTCAACATAGTTGTTCAGGGGAAGGATACAAAAGGTTGTCTCAGAGATTTAACCTGTCAGTTTCCACTGTGAGGAGCATAGTAAGGAAATGGAAGACCACAGGGACAGTTCTTGTTAAGCCCAGAAGTGGCAGGACAAGAAAGATATCAGAAAGGCAGAGAAGAAGAATGGTGAGAACAGTCAAGGACAATCCACAGACCACCTCCAAAGAGCTGCAGCATCATCTTGCTGCAGATGGTGTGACTGTGCATTGGTCAACAATACAGAGCACTTTGCACAAGGAGAAGCTGTATGGGAGACTGATGCGAAAGAAGCCATTTCTGCAAGCACGCCACAAACAGCCTGAGCTGTGCTTTTGCATGCTTTTTGTGACTGTTCTCACCAAGTGGCCTGCCACTTCTGAGCTTAACAAGAACTGTCCCTGTGGTCTTCCATTTCCTTACTATGTTCCATAAAGTGGAAACTGACATTATATACAGTGCATCCGGAAAGTATTCACTTTTCCACATTTTGTTATATTACAGCCTTATTCCAAATTGTATTATATTAATCTCTTTCCTCAAAAAATCTACACATAATACCCCATTATGACCATGAAAATGTATTAAAAATAAAAAATCTCATTTAAGTAAGTATTCACAGCCTTCACCATGAAGCTCAAAATTGAGCTCAGGTGCATCCTGTTTCCACTGATCATCCTTGAGATGTTTCTACAGCTTAAATGTTAAATGGAGTCCATCTGTGGTAAATCCAGTTGATTGGACATGCCCTGTCTATATAAGGTCCCACAGTTGACTGCATGTCAAAGTGCAAACACCAAGCATGAAGTCAAAGGAATTGTCTGTAGACACAACTCTGGTGAAGGATACAGAAACATTTCTGCTGCTTTGAAGATCTCAATGAGCACAGTGGCCTCCATCATTCGTAAATGGAAGAAGTTTGGAACCACCAGGACTCTTCCTAAAGCTGGCCGGCCGTCTAAATTGAGCGATCGGGGGAGAAGGGCCTTGGTCAGGGATGTGAACCAAGAACCCGATGTTCACTCTGTCAGAGCTCCAGCGTTCCTCCGTGGAGAGAGGAGAACCTTGCAGAAGGACACCCATCTCTGCAGCAATCCACCACTCCTTAGTAAAAGGCACAAGGCAGCCCATCTGGAATTTGCCAAAAGGCACCTGAAGGACTCTCAGACCATGAGAAACTAAATTCTCTGGTCTGATGGGACAAAGATTGAACTCTTTGGTGTGAATGCCAGGCGTCATGTTTTGAGGAATACCATGTTTTGGCCAATACCATCCCTACAGTCAAGCATGGTGGTGGCAGCATTATGGCAGCAGGAACTGGCAGACTAGTCAGGATAGAGGAACAGATGAATGCAGCAATGTACAGAGACATCCTGGATGAAAACCTGCTCCAGAGCGCTCTTGACCTCAGACTGGGGCGACGGTTCATTTTTCAGCAGGACAACGATCCGAAGCACACAGCCAAGATCTCAAAGGAGTGGCTTCAGGACCACTCTGAATGTCCTGGAGTGGCCCAGCCAGAGCCCAGACTTATTATTTGATGAATCATCTCTGGAGAGATGTTCTTTTTTAATTATAATACATTTTCAAAAACCTCAAGAAAACTTTTTTCACATGGTCATAATGAGGTATTTTGTGGAAAGAGATTCATATAATACAATAATATAATACAAATGCTGTAACGTAACAAAATGTTATAAAAGTGAAGTGCTGTGAATACTTTCCAGATGCACTGTATATATATATATATATATATATATATATATATATATATATATATATATATATATATATATATATATATGTGTGTGTGTGTGTGTGTATATATGTATATGTATGTATATATATATATATATATATATATATATATATATATATATATATTAGTCCTCACATTCATTTAAACATCAATAATATAATGAACACAACAAAAAATATAACTTGTGTACTTTCACAATATACAGTTTTCGGTTAATATACATTCTCGGTTAATAAAATTAGTTATTCATTTCCTCCCGAATTCCCTCCAGTTATGTGCAATAGTACATTTC
Organism: Astyanax mexicanus; assembly: GCF_023375975.1. Lineage (NCBI taxonomy): Eukaryota > Metazoa > Chordata > Actinopteri > Characiformes > Acestrorhamphidae > Astyanax > Astyanax mexicanus. The sequence continues at coordinate 13,943,995 of NC_064427.1, read as the reverse complement.
CACTGTTGTTGACATATTTTATGCTCTTGCTTAAAATAGGTTGACTACTTTCTTTTTCCCATTTTGGTTTTATGCATTCAGTTGAATTTTCTGTAATTTCCATTAATCCCTTATACATTTTAGATATAATTACCTTGAGAGACTGAGCTTGATGTGCTTTAATAAATAGTTTTGATATGTCATCGTATGATTTATTTTAATTAATTCTTTTGATCAAAGTAGTGTTGAATCTGTTGATAATGATTATAGTAATGATTTTCAATGGAATATTTTTCTTTTACAGTTTGTAAATATTTTAAATAATATTGCAGTAAGATGCTCATGCACCAGATTTTAAATATTTTATTTAGTGTATAAGTTATGAAATCAGTATAATTAGCACACCCGTAAATTCAGTGATTTATTTAAATTATGTTTTTTTTTTTGTTTTTTTTACTTTTATCCATGCTGTTAAGGCTGTTTTGATATATGGGTTTTTTATATTATCAATTAGATTCTTGATCTCCCAGAAATGCCTGTACTGGAGGATCATTTACTAAAGAAGCTTCAATGACTTTCCATCTTTCTGTATATTTTGAATTACATGAATAGATTAGAGGACTTGTCTGTGCTGCAAAGGAATCTTTTTCTAAATTTGGTAAAACCATTCCTCCTCTATAAGGTCTCAAATTGTTTGTTTTCCTATTTTTTAAAAGTACTAGGTATTCTGGCAGGTAGTGCTTGAAAGAGAGGAAACAAGGAAGTATGGTCATTTTAATTAATTCCTCTGTTGAGTTGAGGTTAAGAAAGGTAATCATGTCCTATCTTCGTCTTTGAGTAAAGCAATTCTTAAGTATTTTAAAGATTTGTTGTCCCATATAATATTATAATATTGTTTTACATATAATTGAGATATATTTAGAAGAGCCTTTTGTATATTTAATTTGTATCCTGCAAATTTTGTACAAGTACTTATTAGTTTCAGTAATTTGACAAGGTCATTCAAAAATAACACATCATCTGCATACACTGCTAGTTTGTGTTCTTTACCATTCACAGTAATCCTTTTATTGACCGATTTTGGCAATTCCACTGGGCAAAGGGTTCTATATATAATGCAATAGTTGCTGACAGGGGACTTCCTTGTCTCATACTTAGAACATTAGTTTCGGATACACTACCGTCTATCTTAATAATGTGATTGCTGTGTCTAATTCTTCTTTTGTTTTTATGGCCTTTAAATCACTACTTATCTTCATCCTTAAAAGACTTGTGAATATAGTTTTTTTATAATATTTTTTTTAAAGCTGTTTGTATTTTCTCACATTTGAAGAGCACCGTTTTAGTTTCTGCGTCTTTTATATATAGTAGTTTCTATATTGCTTTTTAATTTAATTTTTTAACTTTACATGCTTCATAATATTTCTGCTTTTTAAATTTTCTATTTTTCTATTTTCTGGGTGTACTGTAGGTTTATTTCGTTTCTAATTTTAAGAATTTCTGTCATCGAATTCAGGTCTTGTGTATTTTTATTTTTATTTTTATTTTTTAGGGCTGTCAATGTTAAAGCGATAACATGTGTCTAATTTGGAATCAGTTACCTGTTATTTTTTAGTCTTGGTTCAGATCTCCAGCTCCGACCTAGATAGAATCACATTGGATCAGATAATAATTTTTCTCTCGGGGAATTCCATGTATGAACTAATGCAGCACCAAAGTAGTGCTGGGCAATAATACAATCTCAATTATTTTATATTATTTTCCCTCTATGACAATGATAGGCCTGGGCAATAGGATTCCATAAATATTATTTTCCATAATAGCTTGTTCAGATTTCTGGAGGCAGGTAACACAGGTAATGCGACTCTGTTAACTAGTTAACTATTTATGTTTGCTAGTTTGATAAGTCTCCGGTTTTGAGTTAGCGATGTTTTTTGTGTAAAATGAATCTGTGTAATCCATCATCATTAGCTAAGGTGTTTACAAACATCCCTCTTCCTTAAGCCGTGAGACACGTTTCATACTGCCTTCGCTGCATTTCCATTTTATTAAACTAGTGGGTAACGCACGTTAGCTGTGTTAATCCAATTTACATGTAAATTAATATTAACTCCAGCAGAAACAAAGAGAAGCAGCACTTTCTATTTTTTTCATAACCCTCAGTTTCTGTCAGAAACTCCTGAAGGTGTGTTGTGCTAAATATTTAAATAAGTGGACTTCCGGTTATGGCGTTGGGCTAGGTGGTCGCATGGCGGAGCTCTCCCGACCAAAGGGGCAAAATCTAGTAGCTGGACAATAACAAAATATTGCTCTCAGCGCAAATATTCAGACACTCCGGCGTGTACGTCGACTTGTAACCGATATGCCGTCAAACAAGCCTTCTAAACCACCGAAGACGACCACAAAGGTGGTTTCTTCTTCTAGCCCAGCGCTGCTAATCACCTTCCAGGGAAGACGACACAAGTTCGACAATGCTTTGGAGATAAGTTTGTTCGGTGGCTGATGGACACAGAGAGAACCGGTGAAGTTGCTGGATCAAGCGGGGAGTAATTCCTTTATTTCCTTTAATTTGTTTTTCCTCTGCTGATCGAGCCCAGTTAGGGTACTAACAAAATGGACGGTGAAACATCGCAAAGTAAGCATTTACAATTGTCCAACTAAATATGTTAAGTTCGTTTGCACCTTTGGTGGGGCTCTGTGGAGCTCAACAGGTATGCTGTTCCTCACTGTACTTAGTGTATGGGTGGACCAGCTAACCTCCATAACCTGGCTCCACTACGGAGTCATTGAGAATCTCTTATGTGGGAGGGTTGTGTGTGTTTCATTTGGCGAAATATGTTCATGTTTTTTAGGTTTTTAGGCACAGTTTATTTTGTTTTTTTTTGTCACTTCTCCCCTTGGCCCATTAGTCACTTTAGCAATATTCTCACTGCTTTCATATGTACAACATCTCAACATGTCTTCTAAACTACAATTTACCTCCTGGAATGTAAGGGGTTTAAATAAGCTTGTCAAGTTAAAACAAGTCATGAGCAGGATTAAACATACCCAGGCTAAGATAGTATTTCTCCAGGAGACCCACTTGACCCCTGATGATGTTCTTGGAGTTAGAAGACGATGGCCTGGCCGTGTCTTTTCTGCTTCATTTAGTTCAAATTCATGTGGGGTAATAACCTTGATTCATAAATCTTTGCCTTTTCAACTTATTAATGTGGTCGAAGATAAACTTGGTAGATATATTATTGTTCAGTGTGAAATCCTATCTCAAAAATTAAACCTAGTCAACTTATATGGCCTCAATGATGATAACCCATCATTTTTCAGACATTTATTCTTAACCCTGGCTGAGCTGCCTGGTAGTTATATTATAGGTGGGGATTTCAACTGTGCGCTCCAACCTAAAAAGGACCGATCTACAGGGATTGATTCCTCTCATAATCAGACCAGGAAGGAGTTACTCCACTTTATAAAATAATTCAATTTGATCGATATATGGAGAAATGCCCACCCAGAGGAGTCAACATTTTCCTTCTATTCCTGCCAATTTGACATCTATTATCACAGACAGCTGGTATAATAATATAGTAATATCGGATCATGCCTCTGTTTCTTTTAATTTAAATACACCCAAAACTTTTCTTAGGCCCAGTAGATGGCACCTTCAGTCATTCTGGTTGAAGGATCCAGACTATATGCATTGTATTGGGGCACAAATTGATTGTTACTTTGAAATGAGCACTCATCAAACGTCTGCTGCTGTACGCTGGGATGCCTTTAAAGCATTTTTGAGAGGCCAGATGATAAGCTATATTAGCTTTAAACACAATAGTTGGAAGAAAGAGAGAGAGCAATTAGAAGGAAAGATTAAAAACATTCAAACAGATTATCTTAAAAAACCCTCTGAGAGATTATTTAAAGAACTGAATGAAAATATAAGTATAATGTACTGTCAATAAATAAGGCAACCAAAAGCCTAATGAAATTGAAACAATCTTATTATGAACAAGGGGAAAAAGCCAGTAAGTTGTTAGCCTGGCGCATTAAGCAGTTGGAAACTGAGAGGACAATCAATACAATTACAACTGAAGGGGGTTTAGAAACTAGTGACTCACAGGAAATTAACAGAATGTTTAAAAAAAAATCATGAAGAATTATATCACACAGACTATGCGTCTACAACTGTTGAAACACAAAAGGAATTCTTAGATTCATTAAGTTTTGCCACTTTGGATGACGACTCCCTAGATTTGGAAATAACGACTGAGGATCTATCCCTGGCCATGTCTAACATGGAGGGAGGAAATATATATAAAGTATTTAAGGACAAATTAATACCCCCTTTAATGGATATGTATAATGAATCTTTGGTTAATGGTTCCCTACCTCCATTTCTTAACATGGCAGAGATCTCACTCTTGTTAAAACCAGGAAAACCATCCTCCCTGTGTACATCATATAGGCCAATTTCACTTCTCAACTATAATCTTAAAATTCTCTGTAAAGTGTTGGCTATACGGCTGCAAACATTCTTACCACAGATGGTTCACCCTGACCAGAATGGTTTTGTTCAAGGAAGACAAGGTTTACATAATATACGAAGAGTGCTCAACATAATTTTTGAAAAAGCTGGTTGTCACGACACCGCCATCCTGTCTTTAGATGCCGAGAAGGCTTTTGATAGTGTTGTGGCAATACCTATTTGAAGTTATGCTAAGATATGGTATTAAAGGGACATTTCTCAGTTGGATTAAGCTAATATCCTGATCCACAGGCTATGGTTTTAACCAATGGACTTACTTCCCAGCCTTTTCATCTGCAACGGGGCACAAGACAAGGCTGTCCTTTATCGCCACTGCTATTTACTCTGGCTATTGAACCACTGGCCATGGCTATCCGTAAAGATCCAAAATTAGGGGGCATAAAGATTGGAGATGTAGAACATCGTATAGCACTTTACGCAGATGATATTCTTTTTTCTTTTTTTTCTTTTTTCTCTAATTTGAAATATACACTACCCGCTCTATTAGAAATTATTAAGCTATTTGGGTCTTTTGCAGGTTATAACATAATGATACTAAATCAGCAATTATGTTCATGAATGGAAATGAGGCACAAAACCCCCCAATACATAGTCCTTTTCTGAGTTCCCCAAAAGGCTTTACCTATCTGTGCATTAAGATTTCTCCATGCGTTGATAAGATTGTTCCTGACAATTATAACCCTATGGTAGAAAAGGTAACGCAGCTTGTGAATAGATGGTCAAAACTCCCTATCTCTATGATAGGAAGAGTGAATGTTCTTAAGATGTTGATACTACCTAAGTTTTTATACCTCTTTCAATCAATCCCACTTGCACCAAGACAATTTCCCCCCATTTATGGCAATAATGCCTTTCAACCTGGTAGGTCTGATGCAGGATTTAAATTCTGGGCATCTCAAGGTATAGCTGCAGTAGCTGACCTATACGATGATAGTCTTGATCTGTCTTCATGTCATTTGAAGGACTTCAGTCTAAATACACAATCCCTTCCAAACACTTCTTTAAATATTTACAATTGAGAAGCTTTACTCTAAGTCGCCAAGGCTATAGCTTACAACTTCCCCCTCTTTCTTCTTTAGAAGAAAACATTCTTAATTTCTTACATTCCAGAGGACAGGTCTCTATATTGTACAACCTCCTTGTTAGTAAATCCTTAGAATCCTAACATAAAATCCTTCAAGGTTCATGGTTGAATAGATTATACATAACTCCAGCCAAGCTACATCGATTTAATCCCAATATTCCTGACACCTGTTTTAAATGTAAACAAGTCAAAGGGTCTTTGTTTCACTGTATGTGGGAGTGTCCACATTCCTTATCATTTTGGAAGAAAGTGCTAAAGGTAGCTAGTCAGATCATCGAGGAAGAGGTGCCTCTTAAACCAAAATGATGCCTGCTGCACATCTATCCAGAAGACATTTGCTGAACATCTGTTTTTTGGAGGCTAAGCGCTGTTTGGCCTAGGAATGGAAAACGGAAGTGCCCTGTGTTTTGGCGCAGTGGTTGAAGGGAATGTGCTTCTATTTCGCTTTGGAGAGAATTAGTTATACCACAAAAGGCAAGCTAGATAAGTTTTGGAGGATTTGGTACCTATTTCGTGACTTTCTTGAAAATAACAATATTAAAGTAGAAGGCTGGGATACTGTTGGAATTTTAAATGAGTCCCCCCCCTATTTTATTTTTTTACTCGAATTTATTATTAGGGTTCAAGCACCGAAGGTGCGTAGAACCCTATTGTTTTTGCTAAGATTTTTCTTCTTCTTCTTCTTCTTATTATTATTATTCTTTTTCTCCTGAAAAAACAGTTGTGCAGCCTAAACCGTAAGTCATAGAGAAATGAAACTTGGTAGGTAGATGTAGGATCAGTGCATCTCGGTGGACAACAAAAATGGCGGTGGCAAGTGGTGGCGCTATAAACAAGGAAATTCATTTTTCACAATTTTCTCAATAACTCAAAAACCATAAGACCTACATTCAAAATTATTTTTTTGATGGATTCCTTGGGTCAATACCAACAACTTTCCAATTTGGACCATGCACTTCCGTCTATATAGATTTTTTGCTAATTTGCATAATATGCAAAACCTACTTTTGCAAACTAGTCCTAGGAATTTTGACCAATCCTGGCATGTTTGGTATCAAAACACTCGTGAGAGCATGCGCTTCAATATTCATTTAGAAAAAGTTGAACTATGTAAACAATATGGCCGCCATATGCAAATTAGTCCTTCCGGATATATGCCCCGTTCACTTAGAGAGGTAAATTTGGAGCACTGTTTCTCAGCAACCGTGCAACCTAGCAAGTTGAAACTTTGCATGCAGAATCTATCATACAGCCTCTAAAGGATGTTCAAAGGGCAACTTAATCAATCAACATGGCTGAACACCATCAGCCAATCAGCATTCAGCAGACATTTTGGCAGGCTGAATGTTGCCCAATCTGGATGATATTTGGCAGTTATGTTCAGGTGGAGACACTGTAGTGACCTGCAAAGTGCTGAAACAATCCGCCCACTGGGGGGCGCTGTTCCAAAAAAACGAGTATATGTCAATCATGCTGTACTATTTTGACATCTAATTGTTTTTGCCATATTTAGTACAGTGGCTCTGACAAATTTCTCAATACAACTATGTTTAAAAAGTGCTTTGTTCATTCATAATTGCTAATTGTTTGAAAATAGCTATACTGAAACTACTCTCTGGATATTTGGCCTTTCACCTCCATTTCAGTCTTGCTGCACACTGTAGAGTCTCTAGGTAAATGTTCATTAAAAACATTTGTGAAAATTTCACATACAATACTCTCCAGGCATCAAGCAATCTGTGCGTCCTTGGAATTTCTAACCTAAATTGCTGTAACTCTGCAGTATTCGCTGTAATCTCACAATGTTAAAGACCTCTGTACAATATCACTCTGATGAAGCGCCATTTAATTCAGAACTAGATTAAGAATAACTTGACATTACATGTCATATCAGAACATTCACTCCTTTGTGCCTCTTCTCAACATTAATAACAGGTGAAAGACTTTTGATCATTTCTAAATGTGACAGAATGTCTCCAATTGTGTTAGACCTTCTTACACATCACCATCCTATGCTCTAGTAGGCACCATTGTGCTAGTTGGTGCTTGATGAAGCGCCATTTAATTCAGAACTAGATTTATAATAACTTCGTAATTACATGTCATATCAGAACATTCACTCCTTTGTGTTAATTTAAACTTGTTTGGTCAAACATTTCAGCTTGTTCTGCAAAGGTTCAAAGGTCAATCTGAATACCACTTTGTGAACATTCTGGTTGAAGCCACCTGATCAATACCAATAACATGTAGACACCTTTTGACTAGTTCTAACTCACTTAATGAATATCCTACAAAGTTCACTAGATTTACATGTGAAATTAAGCACTGATCAGGTTGAAAGGCCTCTGCTCAACATTAATAACAGGTGAAAAACTTGATAATTTCTAAATGTGACAGGGCATCTCCAATCATATTAGACCTTCTTACACATCACCATTCAATGCTCCAGTAGGCACCATTGTGCAAGTTGGTGCTTGAACCCGATGATTGCCGCTTGCGGCTATATTTGTTGTTATTATTATTGTTATAATTCTCATGTATGTATGTATTTTTTTTGTTTGTGTGTGTATGTACTGTATTAAGGCCGAAACATAAATCAGCATAACAAAGTGTAAGGTATCTTGTTTGGGGTTGCAGTGTGTTTTTATAAAGAAGAAAACCTTAAAGAAATGTTTGAAAAAAAATTAAATAAGTACAAAATATTATATAGCTGCACTAAACTCTGCTGTTACTGAACTGGATGAGTTTTAATACACTTGTTAAGTAATGTAAGTCTAGTCTACTAAAAGCCAGTAATGTTAGTATAAATCTGTACTGCAGTAGAAGTGCATCATTTCAGAAATATTTTTTTTATTCGTCCCACCTACATTACAGGTCACTTGCTTTAAAATATTTAAGTGTTAGCATAATTTAAATGCCGCAATACTTAAAGGCTATTATTTTAATAAACATTAGCAGTAAATAATCTCAAAATAACAATAGAAATATAAAATAGAAAAAAAACATAAAAATACAAAAAACAATTTTTATATGACTAAAATGAATTAAACTAAAACTAGACTAAAATGTTGTTTTCATCCAGTTTTGCAACATGCCTCGGACTAGTTGATCACTCTCCATGACTGATCACATCCATATTTACATACATTCTAACTGCTTCCACTCCTGGTGCTGCTATACACCTGAATATATAAGACCTGTGAGTCGGCCTGTCACAATAAGATTTTTTTGTGGACAATATATTGTCCCAGAAATTATACTTGATATTTTTGTAATTTAAGGACTATTAAATGCCACTGACATAATGATAACAGAATAACATAAAACTAAGAAAAGCAATTATACACCTTTTAAAGACAACAAAACTAGAATTAATCATTTATTATAATTATATTGAGAATTATATACTTATTTCTTCACCTTCACCTTAGTCCACTTTTTTTGTATGCAGTCACAGTTATTGAAGCATGACTGGCTAAAATACTGTTAACTTTTAAATATGTGAACAAACATACAAACCTATTCTGTAATTTATGTTTAATGTTTTACCTGATTCTTTGTCCTGTGATCACATTTCGGTAAAGCTGCTTTGTGGGGGCGCCGAGTGGTCCAGCGGTCTAAAGCGCTGCCACTATGAGCAGGAGGTCGCCGGTTCGAACCCCAGCTCATGCTGCTTTGCCATCAAGCTGCCGGCGTCAGAGGGAGCAAAATTGGCCCTGCTCCCTCTGGGTGGGTAGATGGCGCTCTCTCCCCACATCACTCCTACGGGGATGTCTGCAGCACAGGGCGTCTGTGAGCTGATGTACTGGAGCCGAGCCGCTGTGCTTTCCTCCAAGCGCACTGGCTGCTCGGCAATGTTGCATCAGCAGCAGCTCGAAAAGAAGCGGTGGCTGACTTCTCATGTATCGGAGGAAGCATGTGCTAGTCTTCACCCTCCTGGTGTGTTGAGGTATCACTAGTGATAGGGGGAGTCCTAATGAATGGGTTGGGTAATTGGCCGTGTAAATTGGGGAGAAAATGGGAAAAAATTAGAAATAAAATTATAAAAAAAAAAAAAAAAAAAAAAGCTGCTTTGTGACATCAGTTGTAAAAAACGCTATACAAATAAATTTGGGAAAAAATAAAACATTCACCATATAATAATAATACAAATATTGTGTATTTGTCCTCTAGAGAGAGGTGGAAGAGACCGCAGAATACAAAGAGCCATGGGTGTGTGTACGAAGAAAAAAATTTAATCTCTAGCAGCTGCTCAAGAAGAACTCAGTTTGCCTAATAAAAACTTGTCACTGAATTCCACAGCAGCTGTCAGAAAATGATAGGAAGAGTTATGATAAGAAAACCTGGCAAGATGTGGACATCCTAGAGTCTGTCCACAAGGCTCTGAGCCCTCGAGTTAGTTTGGCCATAACTCCCTTATTCTCTCACTTATGTGTAAAAAGATAGTGATTTGATTGATATTGTGATGCATATAGAGTCGATATCGACTGATATGGAAAACTATCTTGATAAGATATTTTTTTTCCATAGCGCCCAGCCCTACACCAAAGCACATTAATGGCGTTACTTAAATAATTAAATAAAAGAAAGGAGCTTGGTCCAGTGGATTGTGATGCATCACAACACACACTCTACGCTCTTAGTGTATCTACACACGTGCCCGCACGTTGAACATCGGTGTTACTGTCATTTTCCAGTGTAATGTGCTTTGTCCAAATGCACATTTTGATCTGTGATCATGCCTGTCCAGGGGAATAGTGATAATTTGGAACCAAGTATTTCCCCTCTGTTTTCACTGCTCTGTTAATATGCAGTTTCCTGATTAATTCCCACTATTAAAGAAGACGAATTTATGATCCTCTGTACTGCCTGTCAAAGCCAACTGTATTTATATATCTGTGATTACCGCTGTTCAAAGTGGATTATAAAGTTGGTCAAAGGTGCCCTACTCCCTCCCTTAATCCTGTCAGAACCTCGTATGTTTTGTTTTTTTGTCCTTGTTTTACAAACAAATTAGTAAAGTGTTCGCTGCTAGTGTTTTTATTCAAGTTGTTTACTGGTTTCTCCATCACAGTCTCCCTTGTCAGCTTTTATAGCTTTTACAGTATTGGGCATGCTAAAGAAACAGGCAAAATAAGGGATTTAACTTTTCCATTAAATAAACAAATGGGTTCTGGACAAGTTATCGAAAGGCTAGCAGTCATATCTTCTACATTACCAACAATGTCTCATCTTCCAAAACCAGCTGTGTTTCCTGCCATTTCAACTTGTTGCTATAGAGTTTAGCTTTTGTTAATCTTATTAAAAGTAAACAAATAGGTTCTGGACAGTTTACCAGAACTAAGCCATGCTGAGGCAAGTTGAGCTCAAGTATGTTTCTTCTGTAGCTTTCTCCTCCTTTCGTCAGATCATCATTTATTTAAACAAATAGCAACCCATTTCAGTTCAGACTGTGTTTTAGTTTCTTTCACTGTTAATTATTGTGGCTCAGTCGATTAGAACATAGCATGGGATCCATACATTTTATTAGTAAATAATAACTGTGGGGAAGACAGTGATGATCTGAACACCATGGTAGGCTTTACATAACCACAGTATGGCACTAAGGCAGTAACCAGCACAGCCCTAGTTGTTAACATGTTTCAGACCTCTTGCAAAATCTAATTGTGTCTGGCTTCTCTCCTGCACTTTCTCACATAGAAGATGTGATTGCTCAGTGGGTTAGAGCGGTTTATTTGGGGAGGCATGTATGAGCATAACATGTTTTAGTTCTGTCCAGTACAACACAATCTAAAATAAACACTTTTGGCCTTTTTGACTTTTCATTGTTGTTAAGAGATTATTTGACATTTTGATTTAACTTCTGTGCTTTTGCCAGAGGCCAGAGTGTCTGCGCATGTACACGCCTCCTTTCATCTTGGCACCAGTAAAGGACAAGCAAACCGAGTTGGGAGAGACGTTTGGTGAGGCTTCGCAGAAATACAATGTGCTATTTGTGGGATACTGCCTTTCACACGACCAGAGGTGGTTGCTGGCCACGTGTACGGACATGTACGGAGAACTATTGGAGACGTGCATCATCAACATAGATGTCCCCAACAGGTACAGATAGCTGATTGCTTTTACGTGTTTATCCCTATAGCCCATTAATTGACCACTATTAACCTATGACCATGCAGCTAAGTAGCTAAAGTGTTTTTGTCCTGTTAAATAGCATTTATTTTCAGTTACTTGTTTCCTGTGTTTAGAGCAAGAAGGAAAAAGGGCTCAGCCCGGAGACTTGGTTTGCAAAAGCTCTGGGAGTGGTGCTTGGGTTTGGTTCAGATGACATCAGTTCCATGGAGAGTGGTAATTGGCAGACTCGGGCGGATAGGTCACGGAGAGTTGCGAGGTAACTATTTTTGTGCATAGAATCGTTGTAGTTTTTGTTAAACTAGCTTTTTTTATACCCCTGAAAAAAGGAAATGTTTTATTTGATTGTTTAAAGTATAATCCATATAATATGATACTGCCTGTATTCCATTTTTCTCTTCCTCTCTCTCTTTCTGTTCTCTGTTTTATTCTTTGTTTCAGACTGGAGTATATTATTGAGCCGAAGGAATCTGCAGTCTCTTAGCCGCCGGCTAAAGGACATGTGCAGGATGTGTGGTATCTCATCTGCTGACACTCCTAGCATCCTTAGTGCCTGTTTGGTTGCCATGGAGCCTCAGGGCTCATTTATCATCATGCCAGGTAATCTTACCCTTTCTGTTCCACGAAATGGTGACAAGCTGGTCTTCAGTAATTTAGATCTGTGTTTTTAGACAGCGTCCATTTAGTAGTAAAGGCTTGTTGACACAGGACACAATTTGAAAGATTGGCAGTTTAATGCAGGATAACCAGTGTTGGGCACGATACTTTGAAAAAGTAATTAATGAGTTACTAACTGAGTTACTCCACTATAAAAGTAACTAGTTACCACCCCCCCCCCACCCCACACACACACACTTTTTTATTTATTCAAATCACAGCAACAGGTGTAGTCATCGTAGGTTTAAGATTTTTTTTTATCAACCTTATTGTGATCTATAGTTCTATAAATTCGTTTTCACCGTCTCCTCCATGGTTTAAAGGCAGCTGTTCTGTATGTGAGAGGCTCGTATCACACACAGCGAAACTTTTTTGCTGGAGGGCGGGGCTGCACTCATGCAGCAGCTCTCTCTATTGAAGTGAATAGAATGCGCTGTGCTGGTGGACGGGGAGAGGGAGCGTCTCTCAAAATATCGCTCTGCGGGCCGCGAGTTTGAGATCCCTGGTTTAAAGAGCTCATTACAGAATACTGTCTTCCTTTGAGGAATCCTCCCCTCCCTTGTGACTCACACACACACATGCGCCTTTGTCTGTATGCGCGAAGTTAAAAAAAAAAAGTTAATTAAGCGGCTAAAGTAACGTGCAGTAACGGGGTGTCGAAAATAGTAACAGCATTATAGTTACAGTCAGAGTAATTAGTTAAATTACTCGTTACTGAAAAAAGTAACGGCGTTAGTAACTCCCATCACTGAGGATAACCATGATGCCTACAATCAGGCTAGCTAGCAGCTGGGATATGCAGGAGTGGCACAGGATAATGATAATGGGACCAGCCAGGCTTTGTGTAAATGAAACAGGATAGCCACTGCAGAACAGCAGTCATGTAAAGAAACTATGAAATCATTTTATTTTTTGGCAAATTCTGTTTAATTGTTTTTATAGTGCTGTCAGGTGATTAAAAACTGTAATTTAATTGATTATATGCTCTGTGATTAATTTGTCTAAATGAATCACATTTAATTACATTCACCGTTCAAGTATTTTAAAGGTCTGTTTCCACTAAAATCCACTTTTTTTTTTCTTTGTGAAATACTATAGGTCTCAGTGAGTTGTATATGCATGCTGCACATGAAACTGTTTCTCAGCATTCATTGTCTGCAGTAGCTAGTAAAAGAAAATCCTCAGAAATGCAAATAGATATAATGTGTCGATGTCAACCAGTTCATAGCATCGCCCAACTGCTCAAGCATCAAATCTCCAAGTCTGAGGTAAGAGTTTAGCGGGAGCTGAGTCAGCGCTTTAGAGTCAGCCAAGCACTAAAAACCCAAGAAAACAGCAAAACAACAATAATCAAGCTTTTAAACTGCCTTTTAAAAGTGTCAATTCCACTATAACTGAAAATATCTGCGCAAAGCTGTGTGGAACAGAGGTGCACAGCTTTGAACAGGCTGTCTGCCACTGCTAAAAAGCATGTGTGCTTGTGCAGGTGGAGGCCCTCCCCTCGATCCCCCTCCCTTCGCACTTCTCAGACAGCAGCAGACAGAGAAAGCGCTGCTCACTCAGAACACTGACTATCTACTTCTTGTGTCAAGAATCAAATCATTGCAACATAACGTGTTTGATTTAATTGTCTTAAGTGACATCGCACATCCTGCGATGTGACAATCGTGCATGCGCACATCTCAATGACTATACTTAAATGATATATCGTGCAGTCAGTGTCAGATGGTGTAAATGCTGTAGATCTCTCAACCATTTCTTTAAAATATTTTAATTTTCTTTTCTGTCTGTTTCCTGATGCATTAATAAAGTGAGACTGATGTAACAAACAGTTATAATACACATCATATCAAACAGCAGAACTTAACCTATCTAACCAGCACATTAACATTATATTGATTCTGATATCAACAGAATTAGTTAAGAAAAAATTAGCATCACCAGTTAGCCGTTAGCCATCTCCATTGACATAAACAGTCTGTTAGCCTAGCTAGCATTGGGAGCTGCATCACAGTGTTGTAAGGGTAATAACGAAGGACTCTAAACTATGTCCATAATCCACATATCATAGCAAACCACAGAACCTTTTAATCTAACCAGCACAAACCTGTGATTAATAAACAGCCATTCATTTACCTTTGAAATACCATTAGCATCGCTGTTAGCCGTTGTGTCTGATCTGGTAATCTGCTGACAAGTCCTCAGCCCATTTTATATGCTTATATTTGTATACCAAGAACTATATTTAGTCTGGATTTTTCTAATACGTAAACTTTTGATATAAGTATTTTGAAATATCTATTGTTTTTAAACTTTAAAATCTTTTATTTTAGAGTTTTAGGTAGGGGTGAAATATTTTATTATTACAGAGCAACATATTTCAGCTATTGATGTAAAAATTAGCTGAGTGTGTAGTTACTCTTTAAGATGTATTTTTGAGTAGGCTATGATCATCTGAAAATATCCTCTAACATGTGACCATCTCCTACAAATTCTTTGTCATTTAGGTAAATAAAATGCTTAAACTATATGAGAGATACAGTATTTATAGCATCTTTTACTGAATGATGTTCACTACATGATTCTGCTATCAGTTCACGTGATTTAAGCAGAGCAGCAGAATACTATAGGTTTTCATAGCCTGGCAGTGTCAGTGCATGATGACGTACATGACAGGCATTGGCTTTATACTATTCATATCGGTATTGAAAATATATTGTATCTACCTGAATAAAGAAATATATTGTGATATAAATTAAGGCCATATCATCTGGCACTATCCTGTAGTGAGAAGGAAAAACTACTTGACCATCCCAGGCGCATGTGACTGCAATGGAGGATAGTCCATAAACCATCGAGCCACGAGATGTTCAGTTAAAAGCCCTTAAAATCACTTTTATACGATTTATCTTGAGATGTTTTCAAGTTTTTTCAGTAGGTTACCTTTCTTGTAGAATTGTGCTTTAACTTTTTGTGAAACAGTTTCTTAATTGTTTAGAAGTCAATATTGCCTATATGGACAGCAATTTGAAATAAAAAACTTAACCTGTAAAATTGCGATGTTAAATGCAACACGGTCAAAAATTATTTCATTAATTTAGTTTCCTGACATGGAAGCAGATGAATGGCTCTGTGCGGGTTAGATTAGTATGTTCTGGGGTTTGATAACAGATGGACGGTGCTGTGTTGGTTAGATTAGTAGGTTCTGGGGCCCGAAAACAGATGGGTGGCTCTGTGCTGGTTAGATTAGTAGGTTCTGGGGTTTGATAACAGATGGGTGGCTCTGTGCTGGTTAGATTAGTAGGTTCTGGGGTTTAATAACAGATGGATGATGATGGGCTGGTTAGATTAGTAGGTTTTGTGGTTTGATAACAGATGGATGGCGCTGTGCTGGTTAGATTAGTAGGTTTTGTGGTTTGATAACAGATGGATGGCTCTGTGCTGGTTAGATTAGTAGGTTCTGGGGTTTGATAACAGATGGATGGCGCTGTGCTGGTTAGATTAGTAGGTTCTGGGGTTTGATAACAGATGGGTGGCTCTGTGCTGGTTAGATTAGTAGGTTCTGGGGTTTGATAACTGACGGATGGCTCTGTGCTGGTTAGATTAGTAGATTCTGGGGTTTGATAACAGAATGATGGTGCTGTGCTGGTTAGATTAGTGTGTTCTGGGGTTTGATAACAGATGGATAGCTCTGTGCTGGTTAAATTACTAAGTTCTGGTGTTTGATAACAGAAGGGTGGTGCTGTGCTGGTTAGATTATTAGATTCTGGGGTTTAATAACTGATGAATGGCTCTGTGCTGGTTAGATTAGTGTGTTCTTGGGTTTAATAACAGATAAATTATGGTTTGCTGGTTAGATTAGTAGGTTCGGGGGTTTGGTAACAGATGGATGGCGCTGTACTGGTTAGATTAGTAGGTTCTGGGGTTTGATAACAGATGGATGGTGCTGTGCTGGTTAGATTAGTGTGTTCTTGGGTTTAATAACAGATAAATTATGATTTGCTGGTTAGATTAGTAGATTCTGGGGTTTGGTAACAAAAGGATGGCACTGTGCTGGTTAGATAAGTAGGTTCTGGGGTTTGGTAACAGATGGATGGTGCTGTGCTGGTTAGATTAGTAGGTTCTGGGGTTTAATAACAGATGGATGGTGCTGTGCTGGTTAGATTATTAGATTATGGGGTTTAATAACTGATGGATGGCTCTGTGCTGGTTAGATTAGTAGATTCTGGGATGTGATAACTGATGGATATAGTTGTGCTGGTTGGATTAGTGTGTTCTTGGGTTTAATAACAGATAAATTATGGTTTGCTGGTTAGATTAGTAGGTTCGGGGGTTTGGTAACAGATGGATGGCGCTGTACTGGTTAGATTAGTAGGTTCTGGGGTTTGATAACAGATGGATGGTGCTGTGCTGGTTAGATTAGTAGGTTCTAGGGTTTGGTAACAGATGGATGGCGCTGTGCTGGTTAGATTAGTAGGTTCTAGGGTTTGGTAACAGATGGATGGCGCTGTGCTGGTTAGATTAGTAGGTTCTAGGGTTTGGTAACAGATGGATGGCGCTGTGCTGGTTAGATTAGTAGGTTCTAGGGTTTGGTAACAGATGGATGGCGCTGTGCTGGTTAGATTAGTAGGTTTTGTGGTTTGATAACAGATGGATGGCGCTGTGCTGGTTAGATTAGTAGGTTCTAGGGTTTGGTAACAGATGGATGGCGCTGTGCTGGTTAGATTAGTAGGTTCTAGAGTTTGGTAACAGATGGATGGCGCTGTGCTGGTTAGATTAGTAGGTTCTAGGGTTTGGTAACAGATGGATGGCGCTGTGCTGGTTAGATTAGTAGGTTCTAGGGTTTGGTAACAGATGGATGGCGCTGTGCTGGTTAGATTAGTAGGTTCTAGGGTTTGGTAACAGATGGATGGCGCTGTGCTGGTTAGATTAGTAGGTTCTAGAGTTTGGTATCAGATGGATGGCGCTGTGCTGGTTAGATTAGTAGGTTCTAGGGTTTGGTAACAGATGGATGGCGCTGTGCTGGTTAGATTAGTAGGTTTTGTGGTTTGATAACAGATGGATGGCGCTGTGCTGGTTAGATTAGTAGGTTCTAGGGTTTGGTAACAGATGGATGGCGCTGTGCTGGTTAGATTAGTAGGTTCTAGAGTTTGGTAACAGATGGATGGCGCTGTGCTGGTTAGATTAGTAGGTTCTAGGGTTTGGTAACAGATGGATGGCGCTGTGCTGGTTAGATTAGTAGGTTCTAGGGTTTGGTAACAGATGGATGGCGCTGTGCTGGTTAGATTAGTAGGTTCTAGGGTTTGGTAACAGATGGATGGCGCTGTGCTGGTTAGATTAGTAGGTTCTAGAGTTTGGTATCAGATGGATGGCGCTGTGCTGGTTAGATTAGTAGGTTCTAGGGTTTGGTAACAGATGGATGGCGCTGTGCTGGTTAGATTAGTAGGTTCTAGAGTTTGGTATCAGATGGATGGCGCTGTGCTGGTTAGATTAGTAGGTTCTAGAGTTTGGTATCAGATGGATGGCGCTGTGCTGGTTAGATTAGTAGGTTCTATGGTTTGGTAACAGATGGATGGCGCTGTGCTGGTTAGATTAGTAGGTTCTAGAGTTTGGTATCAGATGGATGGCGCTGTGCTGGTTAGATTAGTAGGTTCTGGGGTTGTGGGTTTTTTTGTGAACAATTGTTTTTATTGTTTTTCTTTCTTTTTTTTTTAACAACCACCCACATTTCCCTCTCCCCTTCCTGACAGCCCCACCCAGGCGTATCAATATACTTTCTGACATATCCAAAAATAAATAAATAAATAATAATAATAAAATAAAATAAATGTATAACAACTCCAGCAATCAGTCATAACAGTCCACTTTTGAAAGTTCACTTTAGTACAAGAAGCAGCTTCACCTTTTCAAAGGCGTCCTGCCACCTTCTCAATGTCCTGGCTTTGGCACCATGTATCCAGGCTGTTGATAGCTCCATAGATATAATGTCCAGTAAAGTTTGAGTCCAAATATTTCTGCACAACTTAAAAGTGGAATCCCAGCGTTTTGTCAAAAGAAGTTTTGCAGCTGTAAAAGCTGCCAACAGCAAATTCCTCTGCCATGATGACAGATTAAGATTAGAGAAGTTGTTTAGAAAGAATAAATCTGGAGTTAAAAGTAGTTCTTCCTCAATAAGAGTGGATATATCCGATGTCAATTGACTCCAGAACATTGATAACGTAGGACAGGACCAGAAATAATGCATAAAAGTTCCTAATTCCCCTAGGCAACACGCATCACATAAGGGAGAATTTGTCAGTTGCATGTGGTATCGCTTCAATGGAGTTAAATATATGGTTCTGGGATTTGATAACAGATGGATGGTGCTGTGCTGGTTAGATTAGTGTGTTCTTGCGTTTGATAACAGATAAATTATGGTTTGCTGGTTAGATTAGTAGGTTCTGGGGTTTAATAGATGGATGGTGATGTGCTGGTTAGATTATTGGGTTCTGGGGTTTAATAACTGATGGATGTAGTTGTGCTGGTTAGGTTAGTGTGTTCTGGGGTTTGAGAACAGATGAATGGTGCTGTGCTTGTTGGATTAGTAGGTTCTGGGCTTTATAACAGATGGATTATGGTTTTCTGGTTAGATTAGTTGGTTCTGGAGTTTAATAACAGATGGATGGTGATGTGCTGGTTAGATTAGTAGCTTCTGGGGTTTGATAACAGATGTACGATGTAGTGCTGGTTACATTAGTAGCTTCTGGGGTTTGATGGATATGTTCTTTTGGTTGATATAAGCACTGCACTGAGTATTGTCTTCTTTCTGAAGACATTTTTTTGTTACAACTACTCAAACTTAGTTATATTTTTGTCTCCTCAGACTCCGTGTCGACTGGTTCTGTATTTGGCCGCAGCACAACTCTGAACATGCAGACGTCACAGCTTAGCACCCCTCAGGACACCTCTTGCACACACATCTTGGTGTTCCCCACCTCTGCCTTTGTCCAGGTCAACAGCTCTAGCTACACCCCCGAGGATATTGCCTTCAATCCCATCAATGGTAAAGACTGTGGAAAAATATCTTGTTTCTAGTATACTGCAGTGTTGAGACCTCCATATGCATGATATCTTACTTATCTGTGATTATGATTGCTGATTTATTCGTATTATTTAGTTATTTATTTTTATTAACTTGCTTTATAGATGGATCAGATCCTATCGGTGGAATCTTTGACCTTTTGGAGCAGGAAAGTGACCTGGTTGATCCAGACATAATCAGTATTCTTCCTGCCTCCCCCACCACCTCCCCAGTCCACTCTCCAGGATCACAATATCACCATGGAGGAGACGGTAGCAAGGTATGAAGTATGTGAAAATTTGTCTTGAGATGGGTTGATTTAAAGAACCCATTTTAATGTTCACTGATACAATTGTAAAATCAGGTTTCTAGTTTAGTAATGTGTTAATGCATCTTCACACTAATGTATAGAAATTTTTTAAGTCAAAATTCCAAATGCGGAAATTAGGTAATGCTTTTATTTGTACAGTACATCTTGCTTTTTGGACATTTTCTAAGAATACAGAATTTTGTTTAGGTTTAAACTAATCTTCTATCGGTCCTCTGTCAGGGTCAGAGTACAGATCGAATGGAGTCACATGATGAGGCTCCCAACATCCTGCAGCAACCTTTGGCTCTAGGCTACTTTGTATCAACAGCTAAAGCAGGTCCACTGCCTGACTGGTTCTGGTCAGCCTGCCCACAAGCTCAGAACCAGTGCCCACTTTTCTTAAAGGTAACTGTCTCTATCATTTGTTTTGTTTTTGTGTTTTCATCATACTTACATTTTTTTAGATTATCAAACATATTTTAATATCAAACAAAGAGAATCTGAGTAAATACTAAAAGCTGTTTTTAAATGATTTCATTTATCCATTTTCCAAAGGAATTAACTAGCCACAATCAGGCCTGGTTACTGCCAGATCTCTAGAGTTAAGAAATCACTTAAATAGAACCTGTCAGGCAACATGAAGCAGCTAAAAGATCACAAAAAGCAACAAATCATGCCCCAATCTATAGAAATTCAAGAACCGATAAGAAAACAAAGTATTCAACATCTATCAGTCTGGAACAGGGTTGCAAATTAATTTTTAAAGCTTTGGGACTCCAGTGAATCAAGGTGAGAGCTATTTTTCACAAATGTAGAAAACATGGAACACTGGTCAACCTTCCCAGGAGTGACTGGCTTACTTTCCAAAAGGGCATCCAGGAGGTCCCAGAGGAACCCAGAACAACATATAAAGAACTGCAGGTCCTACCTGCCTCAGTTAAGGTCAGTGTGATTCAATAATAAGAAAGAGACTGGGCCTGTTCTTGGGAGAGTTCCAAGGTGCAGATCACTGCTGACTAAAAAGAACCCAAAGGCCCATTTTACATTTGCCAAAAATATATTCGTGAAAAGTGAACCAAATTTCCACCATAGAGATGTGAAGACGCAAACACTTTTTTTTTTTGCAGTTGTTGCAACAATCAAGTTATTAGGTTTTGGGGGCAAATTCTTTTTCAACATATGGCCAGGTTGGTTTGGATAGATTTTTTCCCCTTAATAAATGAAAATATTATTTATAAATTGCTTTTTATATTTAATCAGGTTATGTTTGTCTGATATTAAAATGTGTTGATTAGAAAAATCTAAGTATGATGAGCAAAACACATCTGTATGGGGGGAACACTATTTCACAGTACTGTATATGGGTTAAATAAAACCACTTAAGCCAAAGTCCTATGATTTAAGTTATGTAAATATTAACTGTCCACTGTTAATTTCTACACATAATACTTAGTGTTCTATACATCCATTTTCATTTTATAGTGAAAATAAATTGTAAACTGTTTCTGTGTCTGGCCCATTTTGATTCATAAGTGTTGTCCAGGAGATCTTTTTTTCTGGACTTTGCTCTTGAGTCATACCTAGGTGTTTAGAGGTTTCCTTTAAATACAATAATTTCTTGTTTTATCTGATTCAAAAAGTTTGATGTATAAAAATAAGATTTGTCATTTAAAGGCTGTTAGATTAGACTAAACCTGCAGTGGCTTGAGTCTGGCAACCAGCAGGCAACAGCATATCACAGCCTCTGATTTCACATCCACCAGTCATACCTCCGCCTGGTCATATGACCCATTGTTTCCTGCTCATGAAATGTGTAAAGAATTAGTCAAAGTGATTGGTCAGCAGTGCTTTTAATGTATGAGAGAAGGATCACAAGAAAGATGTGTCCAGCTTATTGATCCATGTATAAGATTGTGGGATAACATGATATTTTAAGAATGTTGCAGTTGAGACATTCAGTTATCTTCTAAAATATGACTTTCTAAAATAAAATATCTCAACAATTGCAGCGAATCGCATGGTATTTTTTCCAGTAGATTTTATACATTTAGTTGAAGCACTTTTCTTTTTCTCCCCTTAGGCCTCTCTTCACATTCATGTATCTTCAGTGCAGTCAGATGAGCTTTTGCACGGCAAACACTCCCACCCACTGGACTCCAGTCAGACCTCAGATGTACTTAGGTGGGGAATCTTGTCCTTCTACTGTGAGCTGCTGCTCTTGTTTAATTTTCTAATTACAGAGGTATCAAGTGAGGCATTTCACAATGTCGATCTATGGTCTCAAGTGGCATCTACAATCCCACGTTTATGTCAGAAACAAATTACGTTTGAGATGCATCTTCTAATCAGCAACAAGATTAGTTGGTGATCATATTGCCTCATGCTAACTATGAATGCTTTGGATCCATGTGAACTACAGATTGATCAGTTAATCCAAAATATAACTGTAAAGTTGTTTGTAAACATTGTGCCACACGAGACCACACATCTGCAGCGTTATCATGCCGGCATTAGGTATGTGATTTTCACTGTACAATAATAGAAAATATCATGGTTATCACATATAGAATAAGAAAAAAAAATACAGTTATAAAATTGTTTTAAAATTTCATAACTCTTATTTAAGATAATTTGAATATTATAAATCATCTTACTGTTAAGCAACCGTTTGGTGTGTTATTATGCAATAACAAGACTAGTAGTAGAGAGGAGATGCTCTATACCAGCTTTGCCTCTTTTGCCAAGTGTAATGTAGCAAGTAAAGTATTGGAGTGTGTGGTTTAGGAAGCAGATGTGGATTTTCCTGAGGAACTGTGGCAAAAAAAAAACTGCCCACCAGTATCTAAAGTGTGGGAGAATTTTGCAGAGACTCAACAGTGTGGTGCTCTGTAAGCTTTGCAAAGTGGAGGTGGATATGGGCATTAAAGTATGCGGTGGTCAGGGACTGTACAGATATGTCAGTGCTATCTGTCTCCACACTTATGTACACTTATGCCCCAGTATGTAAAAAAAAAAAAAAAAAAGGCTTTTTTTTTTTTTTAACAATAACACTGTAATTCACATAAAACAAAAGCAAGACAGCAGCAAAACAGCAGAAGTATTGTGTGTTCGTCGCCTCATGTTAAAAGCATAATGATGTACGATACTTTATCCATCCCTGTTTTATATGAGAGAATAACTGAAACTAACATTAGAGCCTGTAAACTGTCTAATTATTTTCTTGCACTAGATTAAAAAAAAAATGTTAGTGATTACTTCAACTGCATAATAATATAATATTATTATAAATATATAATAGTATATATATATATAATAATATATATATAATAGTATTTACTACACTGGCATGGTATGGAAAAAATATATATGTATTTATAAAAATCAGAGTATAAAAAAAGTATAAAAAATGTGTTTATATTGATATCGATGTAAACACATTTTTTATACTTCAATGTTACTCAGAACCCATTTGACTCCAGCATTAAGCCAGTAAGTCACTGTAGAAAATGTGTACCAAGAAAAATAAAGGAAATCCATTTTTTTTTATTTAGACTTTACTATGTAAATTCTTATTAAAATATTTTAAAATATCTCAGTTAAAACATTTTATGCAGGGCTGGTATATTTTATTATTTATTATTTTATTACAGAACAACATATTTTAGCTATTAATGTAAATAAAAAGAGTTTAGTTACTCATTTTTAGGTGAGTTTACATCAAACTGAAAATTTAGCCAGGGTTTCTAAGAGATATAGTTACATTTTTTGCAGGGCACTGCAAATCATTCACTGCATTATGTCGAGCAGGACACTATAGGCTTATGTAGCCTGGCAGTTCCAGTGTGTGAACACAAACACAGGCGGTAACTTTATACTGTTCATAATGATATAGGACTTATTTTGTATCGACCAAACTTAAATTGCTAAAATATCCTCCAGCTCTAAATCTGAGTAAAAGGAAAAGTTACGCTGTTATTCAATCAGATCAGAGGGATCTATAGACTACCTATTGGTTTGGGTTTAAACACAACACTAAATAAAAACACTGTCTGACACCAATCTTAACTATGTAAACCAATTAATAATAATAAATCACTGCTACATTTGTGAGATTCAATAGAATAACATTTTTGTAAACCCCAGTTATGATATTTGAAAGTAAATGTTTAAATATTAAGAGATTGTTTTTTATTTAATCACAATTACAATTTAACAATAATTACAAGCCCTTTTAAGAGCGACTAAACAAAAGATAATTTTTAGTTTATTTGTTTAAAAAAAGTAGATGCAGCCCTATTTGTCTCTTTTTTTTTAAATACAGAAAAATAATGTAAACATGATTTAGTTTTGTTATATTTAATCTTTGCTACCATGCACATCCTTAGCTTTAAATATTTGACATAAAGATAAAAAGATATTAATGTATTTTATGTTGAAAGAAAACTCATTAAATTCTAATTTTCAGTTTGTCATTAAACAACCTCACGCTTAATTGTAAAGCTGATAGTTACATAAGAGCCAGTCGTTTGAGTTGATTATTTGTTTCAGTAATCAAAAGGTTATTCAACTATTGGAATAGTTGTTTGTTGCAAATCTACAGTGCATTTGTGGTTCAGAAATTTGTATATTGTTCACACTGTACAGTGCAAGTACAGCCTTATTCCAAATTGTATTATATTAATCACTTTCACCAAAAAAAATTACACAAAATAACCCATTATGACCATGTGAAATTTTTTTTTTGAGAGTTCTGAAAATTTATTAAAAATAAAAAAACGAAGAAATCTCATTTACGTAAGTATTCACAGCCTTCCCCATGAAGCTCGAAATTGAGTGTATCCTGTTTCCACTGATCATCCTTGAGATGTTTCTACAGTTAAATGAAGTCCACCTGTGGTAAATCCAGTTGATTGGATGGGGAGAAGGGCCTTGGTCAGGGAGGTGACCTGATGGTCACTCTGTCAGAGCTCCAGTGTTCCTCTGTGGAGAGAGGAGAACCTTGCAGAAGGACACCCATCTCTGCAGCAATCCACCACTCAGGCCTGTATAGCAGAGTGGCCACTCCTTAGTAAAAGGCACAAGGCAGCCTGTCTGGAATTTGCCAAAGGGCACCTGAAGGACTCTCAGACAATGAGAGACAAAATTCAGGGCCAGTACCATCCCTACAGTCAAGCATGGAGGTGGCAGCATCATGCTATGGGGGTGTTTTTCAGCAGCAGGAACTGGCAGACTAGTCAGGATAGAGGAACAGATGGATGCAGCAATGTACAGAGACATCCTGGATGAAAACCTGCTCCAGAGCGCTCTTGACCTCAGACTGGGGCGACGGTTCATTTTTCAGCAGGACAACGATCCGAAGCACACAGCCAAGATCTCAAAGGAGTGGCTTCAGGACCACTCTGAATGTCCTGGAGTGGCCCAGCCAGAGCCCAGACTTATTATCCGATAAATCATCTCTGGAGAGATGTAAAAATGGCTGTGCACAGACGTCTCCCATCCAACCTGATGGAGCTTCAGAGGTACTGCAAAGAAGAATGGGCAAAACTGCCTAAAGAGAGGTGTGCCAAGTTTGTGGCATCATATTCAAAAAGACATGAGGCTTTAGTTGCTGCCAAAGGTGGTTCTACAAAGTATTAAGCAAATTTTTTTTGTTTGTTTTTTTAATTTTAATAAATTTTCTCAAGAAAACTTTTTTCACATGGTCATAATGGGGTATTTTGTGTAGAATTTTGAGGAAAGAGATTCATATAATACAGTTTGGAATAAGGCTGTAACGTAACAAAATGTGGAAAAAGTGAAGCGCTGTGAATACTTTCCAGATGCACTGTATCTCTGCATTTGGCTTATTGGAGCAAGGGCAGTACCATTGTCGTTTACTGCTTTCAATTTAAACCGGTGTTTAAGTATTTAACTCGTGATTTTCATGTTTGTCACATAATCAAATAAAATGTTGAGAATGATTACTGCCTGAAAAATAGCTGTGCCCTGCCCTGTAGTTGAAAGAGTGGCCTTTGCAGACTGCAAAACAGCCAGAAACAGGTGTTTTGTAACATATTTAATGACTAGCATCTTTTCCCACCATCAGGTTTGTCTTGGAGCAGTACAACGCCCTCTCCTGGCTGACCTGTGACCCTGCAACACAAGACCGTCGTTCATGTCTACCCATTCACTTTGTGGTGCTGAACCAGCTCTACAATTTCATCATGAACATGTTGTAACATCTTTTGACAAGAACTCAGTATTACCAGAGCAGGGAATAGGGGTGAGAGAGGAAAATGACCTCCAATGGGATCTTAACCCAAAAGTCTGACACCTTAAACCATTTTGGCTGTGGCAGTCTATTTACAATATAGTACCACAGAGATAGACCAGCTAATTGATGTCACAAAATGCAAAGAAAGAGTTTTTTGTGTGGGGAAGAGGCCAAAGAGGAGCCAGAAAGGAGAAGAAAAAGGAAGTGTTCTAGCTTTCTGATGTCATTGTGATTACCATGGTACTGTTTGGTTTCATGACACTAGTTGCTGCATATGGAAGAAGTCTAATGTTTTGGAGGAAAAGGGACATCCGTGATTTCATAATGAAAGAGTTGAACCAACCTGAACATTATTGAATTTGTGGTTTTAAGACATGGAAATTAATTATTTTTTTTATTTTAAGACCTGAAATTCCCTTTTTCATGTGGATACACTAGCATCTAAATGAAATGCCTGCATTTGTCTTATTTATTGTAAGTTTTTAAATGTATAATTTGTCTTATTTCTTAACCTCTTTTATATATAAAAGATCTAGGAGGTTTAAATCGCCTCCCTGCTTTCAAATAATTGGACAAAAATACCTAATCTTAATAAATAAAAAAAGAATAAAATTTGCTGTAGGTTGCCTTTAGAGTATTATTTTTTGTAAGGGATAACAAATTTGTATTGTCATGATGTACAGAGATCAAAGGATTGGGTAAATTATGTCCATTCCTTTGTGAATGGACAGTTGCAGCTGTGCCATAGCTGTAAAGACTGTACAGCAATGAAGTTCACTGTGTCTAAAGAGAGGTACATTGTCGTATATAGTATTTTATACCACACATTTAGACATGAAAACGGCAATATATAAATAATTATAAATGAATGTCGTGCCAGTTACGTTTTGGCACAGCTTCTGTTTTAGGAATAAAGTGAGTCAACTCTTTTTGTTCTGTGCTTGTTTTTTTTTTTTTTTTTTTGAAAGATAGACCATTATGTGAAATTTGCCTGATTTGTACTGAAAGATCATATGCTGTGTTTTCAAACTGAGCTAGTTTTAGATAGGTGTGCTATGTAACTATACCCATCATGTGGTAAAGAACGCATATAGATCGAGTTCATTTAACTTTTGTGAGTAAAGCAGACTTTGAGGGCCAAATTTGGGTGCCTTTTGTAAACATAACTAATGTGTGTGCACAGAGATATGCTGCAGTAATTATTGAGTATTTGATATCTTAAGTCTTTTAAATCAACTACAGAAATTTGTAAGTTTCTGAAAGTATACAAGGAAGAACCAAATAACTAGATAAAACAAGCATAGTACAGCAACAGTAGGCTTATTCATTTTTAATGAAAATATTCTGTTATTACAAATGAGTTGTGAGGACTAGCAGCTAAGTTAGGATTAGCAGAAATGATTATTCTAATATAATGTGTATGAGTATTCATTCACAGCCATTGCCATGACACTAAACCTTAAACCCAGGTGCATATTAGAAAATATATTAAAAAAAATACAGTTAAAATAAATGAGTGGAAATCATAAAATCAAAGGTTATATTTATGAAACATTCATCAAAAGGCAACTGATGATAAATAAAACTAACTTTATATAAAATATAAAAAGCAATAACTAAGAAAAACAATATAAGCTAAAAAGAATGGTCAAAAAAGTTAACTACAAACTAAATAAGACCAAAATCATGAATCATGAAAAATACTAAAATCAGCTAAAACAGTGGCAGGCAGTATGGAGGTGTTTAGAGAGCAGGAGTATAAAATTAAGGAGTGACAGCATTCAGCTGAGTTTTAAAGTTTCCTGTAGTGAATTTTAGCTCACTCCTGCTCTGTAGTTAAAAACAGATTTTCCCTGTTAAGTAAAAACTCTCGGTTCCAAAAGGGTGATCCAGTCACTGGAGCGAGTCTGGTAAGTTTTGTTATTTTTAATAAGTATTTGTGTGATGTATGGTGGCATATGGCCAGAAAGTGCTTTAAAGTTTAAAAAAAATCAATGTGTTTCTCAATGCACAGCAAGAGAAGACCACCCAACTTTTGTATTTATCAGTGATCTACTGTTCGGGTCACCAGTAATTAATCTTAATCAGTGTTGGGCACGTTACTTTGAAAAAGTAATTAGTTATAGTTACTAGTTACTTCTCCAAAAAAGTAACTGAGATAAAATCACTTGTAGTCCTCAGAGACACACCAGATAAACATATTACAACCTTTAGTTTTGAAAAACTTGATTCTGTTGATTTTTTATTATGTTTTTAATGTTAACTTTTTTACTTTAAAACGCCCATATGAAATATAGATATAAAATCACTTGTCTATTCATGTGTATCTTTATAGACAAGTGATTTTATATCTATATTTCATATTAGTACAGTACAGTAGCAATTTTTATTATTAAAAAAATAATATAAAATCAACCGTCATATTTTTCAAAATTAAAAGTTGTAGTATGTTTATCAGGTGTGTCTCTAAAGACTACAAGTGATTTTATTTCTATATTTCATATTAGTACAGTATAGTAGCAATTTTTATTATTAAAAAATTATTTAAAAAATCAACCAAATCATATTTTTAAAAAATAAAAGTTGTAGTTATTTTTCAGGTGTGTCTCTAAAGACTACGTATGATTTTGTTTTATCTATATTTCATATGGGCGTGTTACAGTAGAAAT
This sequence comes from Astyanax mexicanus, assembly GCF_023375975.1. Classification (NCBI taxonomy): domain Eukaryota; kingdom Metazoa; phylum Chordata; class Actinopteri; order Characiformes; family Acestrorhamphidae; genus Astyanax; species Astyanax mexicanus. Next base: position 13,915,311 of record NC_064427.1, on the reverse strand, counting down.
GCATTAAACGGCGCTGTGAATGTTTACGTTTTTAATCAGGGTCCGTACTTTGCAGACGGTCCCTTAACAGCTTCAGCGCCCGCTGCAGCGATTCCTGCCATTTTCAGTAAATATTCTTGGAGAAACAGAAAGGTTGGGTGTTTTCAGAAAATCTGACGTTTGTAGTTTGTTCTCTGTTCTTCTGTGGTTTGGAAAATGTAATTTGGGAGAGTTTAGGACATTGCCTGTGAGCAAGAGAACGGCCGAAAGGCGAATCTCCGCTGAATATCGAATATCAAACTAACTTTACTCCGCTGCTGTACACGGGCGTTTTCTCTGCTTTGCCTTTCAGAACCGAAATTATCAATACCGGGTTCTTCCGTTCGGGCTTTCGCTAGCTCCGAGGGTCTTTACCTATGGAGTCAAAAAAGGGTCATAAAGATTTTGAGTTTGTAAAACAGAAGTCACAAATGTACTGAAACTTGTAACTGCGTTTAAACAACTGCATGCACGAAAATCCAAATCCACAAATTAACTGGAATGTGCAAACTTGAAACAGAAAGTAATATTAATAATAATTCAAATGTACGAATGTGAAAAAAATATTTTAATTATATATAAATATATATATTTTAATTTGTAAATCCAATCTCTTGAATGTGTGAATCAGTACTGCTCAAATGGCTTAAGCTGGGTCAGACCAAAAATCACATGGAATTTGTGAGGTTGTAAATGTGACAGTGGGTGTTTTTCACTGTGGAGCTAAAAATCCTCTCATTCACCTTCTCTGCTGCGGGTGCGAAGCTCTAGCTGCAGTTGCGAATTTTGACCCTGTTTTGATGCCTGATTGATGGACCAATAGGAAAGCTTTATCCGGACCAATCAGATTACGGGGTTTGTTTAACCAATCAGAACAATGGGTGGGTCTCTGCAGGTCAGAGTACTGGGCGTGTCGAAAGGTGGTCGTCTATTGGTCTATTGGAGCTGACGTTTTGGAGTCGGCCACCATGCGCCCCCCAGTGGATTAATTTACACTGAGGAAGGAGTTTAATAAAACAATAATATTCATAACTCTACCAATTTTTACCCGATTTACACACGGTTTGGTTTGTTACAAACAGCAGAGATGTAGTAATGATACAGGACACTGTCACACATTACAAATATGTGCTTTCATGCTGAAATACTTTACATTATGCTCTTTATCAAAGACAGACATATGGTATAGCATATTAATTAGTACATAAATTAATTAATTTATTTTTATATATATATATATATATATATATATATATATATATATATATATATATATATATATGTGTGTGTGTGTGTGTGTGTGTGTGTGTGTGTGTGTGTGTGTGTGTGTGTGTGTGTGTGAGTGTGTGCATCTACATAAATATAAAATTAATTCATATTATTAGAACATAATATAAAGTATTTCAGCATGAAAGCACGTATTTGTAATGTGTAAATCGGGGAAAAAATGGTAGAGTTATGAATATTATCGGTTTATTAAACTCCTTCCTCAGTGTAAATTGATCCACTGGGGGGCGCATGGTGGCCGACTCCAAAATGGCGGCCACACTTTCGACACGCCCACACCTTTCGACACGCCCAGTACTCCGACCTGCAGAGACCCACCCATTGTTCTGATTGGTTAAACAAACCCCGTAATCTGATTGGTCCGGATAAAGCTTTCCTATTGGTCCATCAATCAGGCGTCAAAACAGGGTCAAAATTCGCAACTGCAGCTAGAGCTTCGCACACGCAGCAGAGAAGATGAATGAGAGGATTTTTAGCTCCACAGTGAAAAACACCCACTGTCACATTTACAACCTCACAAATTCCATGTGATTTTTGGTCTGACCCAGCTTAAGCCATTTGAGCAGTACTGATTCACACATTCAAGAGATTGGATTTACAAATTAAAAAATATATATTTATATATAATTAAAATATTTTTTTCACATTCGTACATTTGAATTATTATTAATATTACTTTCTGTTTCAAGTTTGCACATTCCAGTTAATTTGTGGATTTGGATTTTTGTGCATGCAGTTGTTTAAACGCAGTTACAAGTTTCAGTACATTTGTGACTTCTGTTTTACAAACTCAAAATCTTTATGACCCTTTTTTGACTCCATATTTACCAGATGCATGGCGGCGGCGTTATCTCCGCTGAATCGCGCTGGAATGAAGATCTTGCCGTACCTGGACGACTGTCTGATCTGTTCACATTCGCGGGAGCGAGCGCTGGCGGATCTCAAGGTGTTGCGATCTAACGTAGCAGGGCTGGGGCTTTCCATCAACCTGGAGAAAAGCTCCCTCTGCCCGAGTCAGTCTGTTCAGTTCATAGGCATGAACTTAGACTCGCGAGCCATGAAAGCATCTCTGACGACACAGCGCGTGGTGAGTATTCTGGGATTACCCTCCAGAGTTCACATGAGCCGCTGCGTCCGCTACAGTCACCTGTTACGTCTGCTGGGAATGTTCACAGCGGCTGTGTGCATTTTTCCGCTCGGTTTGCTGGAACTGCGACCGTTTCAGATCTAAATGAATCATTTGGGGCTCGATCCGATCCGTCACAAACACAGGCTGGTGCTGATCGTTCAGGGGTGCGAGGAGGCTCTCGCCCCGTGGAGGCGCCGCTCTTTTCTCATGGCGGGGGTACCGCTGGGGGTCGTGGCATCACGTCGGGAGATAATCACCACCGACGCATCTCTCACGGGTTGGGGTGCTGTATGGCAACGCAGCGCTGTGCAGTGTTCTTGGAGTTTTCACCAAGCCCAGGACCACATAAACCTCCTCGAGCTGAAAGCGGTTTATTTGGCACTCCAGCATTTTCTGCCACAACTCCAGGGTTGTCGTGTTCTTGTTCGTTCAGACAATATGACAGTTGTTTACAACATTAACCACCAAGGTTGTACTCGTTCCCTGCCTGCTCTGCATCTGGCACGCAGCATCCTCACCTGGGCGAATCACAGGCTGGGATTGCTGCGGGCGATTCATCTTGCTGGGACCCTCCAAGGGCGTAGGAGCAGGTTTGATATTGGGGGGGGACACATTTGCCAATATGAACCCAAGCCCACCCTATAGTTTCCTAGAACAACATTTGTGGACATTACTTTTAATCGCAAATAAACATATTTTTCTGTTTTTTTGTTTATTATTAGTTAACATCCAAGTAAAGGTGATTTTACAACCTAAACATGTTACTCCATGTTACAGTTACTGTTGTTAGAAAAAAGTATGCATGCAATGTCTGAATTATATACATATGAAAAAATGATCAGTTATCACCTAATATTTAAAATAATATAACAGATTTGGTTATTATTATCATTAATATTATTATTATGTATTGGCATGTCAATTCTTTATATAAACATTTTCTCCACTCTTTTAAAAAAAACTTTGGGTCCTGCGCTTTTTTTTTTTCTACTGAGAGCTCTTCTTAAGATGGTGTCATTTTATGTTTCATAGAGATTTTTATAAATGTCAGGATATGTGGTCTTACTGTGAACTACAAATGAACAGAAGTCACGTTACAGCAGAGTTTCTCAACCCAGTTCCTGCATATTCTACTGCATATTAAAACTGTTCTACATATTCTAGAGCTTCCTCTGCTTTAAAGGCATTTAGTAAAGTAAGTGGTGGTATGATGTGTCTAATACACTGCTGGATATACATGATTAATTTAGGCTTCATAGGGGGCTAAAGGATTTTAACAGGTAAACTCTGGCTTCTAGCTAACTAGTTAGCTAAATGAATGTTTGTTTATTATAGCTCACAGTAAGTCCTGTAATACTAAATGAATAAACAGTTTGAAAATGTAATAGTGATTAGCTGATCAGGTACAGGGCAAGTTGAACATTACATATATAGTTTTTTTTTTTCTTAAACCTCGACTTCAAATCTAGCTAATTCCAAAGTTAAGCTAACTCACTAACACCGCTGCAGTTTATTAATCACAGTGGGTTTGTGTATTGTTAACCAGCTATCAGAAACATATCATCACAGTTTACGTGATTAGCCTATCGTTACCTCACTGCCTCTCCTCCGCGCCGCAAAACCAGCAAGCTGATTGGCTGTTTCTACTGAGAGGCGGGACTTAATACCTGAACCCGGCTCCGTGATTGGTCCGGTCTGTCTCCTCATTTATAGCACAGTTGATCTGAGCGAAACAGTATAATTTTTGGGGGGGACAAATCCACCTGTTTCAAATATTGGGTGGGACATATCCCACCCATCCCCCCCCCCGGTTCCTACGCCAATGGGCCCCTTAATCCGACTGCGGATTTTCTCTCAAGGCAGAGGTTGGACCCGGGCGATTGGTGCTTACACCCGGATGTGGTGCGTCAAATATGGGATTTTTATGCTGTGGCTGCGGTCGATCTTTTTGCGAGTGCAACCACCACACACTGCCAGCGATGGTTCTCTCGTATGGACGAACAGAGAGCGATGGGGACAGACGCGTTGACACACGAATGGCCACACTGCCTTTTATATGCCTTGCCCCAATTCCGCTTCTTTTGTGCGTCCTGCTCTGACTTCAACAGTGCAGACACAGCAGTGTCCTGCTGGTAGCTCCGCGGTGGCCTGCCAGACACTGGTTTCCTCTGCTTCACTCCCTACTCAGCAGCGAGCCCTGGCCACTTCCTGTGAGGAGTGACATTTTCTCACAGATGGGGGGCGACTGTGGCACCCGTGTCCGGAACGCCTCCAGCTCTGGGTGTGGCCTCTGAGCCCCCAGATGTTCTAATGGCTTGTTCTGCCTCTGTGAAATACACTGTGGAGAATGCCAGAGCTCAGTCTACCCGTCTCTTATATGATAACCGTTCGAAGCTGTTGTCTGATTGGCGCAAGTTCAGGGTTTCTCCTGTGCACTGTGATATTCCTGTAGTGCTGGATTTCCTCCAGCATCTGTTTGATGCGGGTAAGGCACCTTCCACATTGAAAGTTTATGTCGCTGCCATATCAGCCCGTCATGTGGACATTAATGGATCATCCTTGGGTTCTCACAAGCTGATCTGTGGCTTTCTTAAGGGTGCTAGGCGCCTCAGGCCTATCAGGACCCCGCGCTGCCCTCAGTGGGATTTACTTTGTGTTTTAAGCCTCTTAAAGGGTGCTCCCTTCGAACCTCTATCATAAGCGGGTGTTAAATGGGTTTCACTCAAAACTGCCTTTCTCTTAGCTGTTGCCTCAGCACGACGTGTCAGTGAGCTGCATTCACTTTCAGTTAGTGCTGCTTGTTTATGTTGGTGGCCTGATTGTTCCGGTGTCACATTGTGGCCTAATCCTGTGTTTCTGCCAAAGGTTCTGGAATCATCTTTTGTTAACCAGTCTATTGCTCTGTCTGCATTTCAGGATGAGCTTGTGGATCAGCCTTCAGTTCTGTGCCCTGTTCATGCACTCAGGCAATATGTTTTAGCTACGGAACCTATTCGTTCCACTGATCAACTTTTGTGTGTTTTGGTGGCCGCACAGTGGGTGGGCCGCTCTCTAAACAGGGTCTCTCACACTGGGTGGTAAGAGTCATCAGGATGGCGTATGATGCAGCTGGTATCACATTGTCTGCATCTGTGACATACCACTCCACTCGTGCAGTTTCCACATCCTGGGCGGTACTTTTTCGAGGTTCTACCGGCTGAATGTGGCTGCGCCAATGGATCTGGCCTCATCCATGCTCTCAGCCAAGAATCTGCCATTGGATGTGCTGCCCTCATGACATAGTTGGTATGCGTCATCCACTAGGGTAAGCCGCCCTCTGGCGGTCAGGAGGCATGAAATAGAACGCTATTGCAAATGTAACTGTGGTTCTATGAATGCTGGATAACCGCCAGAGTCTGTCGTCACTCAGTCAGTCCGCGGTTTGCACGAGAAGTTGTTCCGAGGAAGATAGGTGGGTAGGACGGCCCCTTGTAGGGGTGGGTCACATGCTTTTTTTGGTATAATTGCTCGGTCCATTGCTGTGCCCAAGGGAATATCCACTAGGCTAAGCCGCCCTCTGGCGGTCATCCAGCATTCATAAAACCACAGTTCCATTCGTAACTAGCGTTCTGAGCTCAGAGAGGAGATCTGTTCAGGTGTTTTATCTACACGGACCGATCTGCACGGTTAACCTCTCCGTACCTGGGGGCAATAAAGACGTAATATTTCGAGATCAAAGAGGTAATATACGAGATTAAAGTCGTGATATTACGATATTAAAGTCGTAATATTACGATCTTAAAGTCGTAATATTACGATCTTAAAGTCGTAATATTACGAGATTAAAGTCGTAATATTACTGCGTGGGTTGCCGTTTAATAGCGGAGCAGGGCGAGATGCTGAGGTAACGCGAGACCTTAACGTGAATCTCGGCAGTATTGAGCAAGGCAGCGAGGCAGTGATTGCTAAACACTAGCTGTATAGATTAATTAGCCAGCTTAGATTTAGACAGCTTTAAAGGCTATAAAGTTTATATTAGTTAGATAATAACTACCTGAAGCGCACTGGAGGACGGCGAAGAGGACCTGGACAGTCTGCAAACTTTTATTGACGAGTGTTTCGAGCGAGTTGTCATGGGGAAACCAGACAAAACGCCGACTCCCTCAGGTAAAAAAGGAGCTCCGTCCGCCAAGAGGAGTCGCCCTGAAGATTCTCCTGGGGCTACTTCTCATTCCAGCGATATGGTGGATATTCTGGAGTCCATAGATAAGAAGCTGTCCAGTTTCGACGCTCGCCTTTCCATTCTGGAAATTCTCCATAAGGAGTTTCAGGCATTCCGGGAGTCTGTGGAGTTCAGCCAGCAGCAGGTGGAAACACTCGCTGCGGAAAACACTGCCCTCAGAGAGTCGGTGAACTCCCTCACTAAGGGAATGACCCAGCTCTCAGAGGAAAATAAAAAAATAAAAGAGACCGTCCTCGAGCTCCAGGCCCGCGGCATGAGAGACAACCTCGTGTTTTCTGGATTACCAGAGAAGCAAGAGGAAAACCCGGAGACAACAGTGAAGGAGTTCATACAGACTTACCTGAAGCTTCCGGAGGACACCGTGAAGACCATCACCTTTGCTCGCGTTCACCGCATAGGAACTAAACGACCCGGAGGACACCGATCCAGACCCATCGTGGCTAAGTTTGAACACTTCAAACAGAAGGAACTGGTGAAGAGCCGCGGGGAACGGACTTCAGCGTTAACGACCAGTTTCCCAAAGAAATCCTGGAGCGACGCAAAGTTCTGTTCCCTATCCGAAAAAAATACATCCAGGAAGGTTCTCGGGCTGTCATCACCAGAAAACCACGCCATGGCTATACTGACCAGGTGATCTGTATACAAACACGTCTGTTCTGACTCTTTCACTCCTTCTCCGCTAAAAGCTCATTAGACATGTCTGTTTATAACTATTAATGCCGGGTCAATCAGTATAGCAGACTGTTACCATGTTAAGCACTCATTGTTTTTTTTTTTGCACCCAACATGTTTACCACACGAGCACACAGTCATACAGGTTACATGCGAGAGCACACACACACACACACACCGTTAGTGAGCACACGTGACTTTCCCAGGTAACTCAAATATGAGCATGCTGAGGTTTGTCTCATGGAATGTACGTGGAGCTGGTTCGGGGGAAAAGAGGGTAAAAATTGCCCATCGGTTAAATGATTTAAAGGCTGACATTGTGTTTCTACAGGAGACACATGTATCTAAAACATCTGCGCAAACATTCTCTTTTCCACAGTTTCCTCACACATACTCAGCCTGTTATAACTCCAAACAAAGAGGTGTAGCTATATTGATTAACAAAAAGTTAAACTTCACCATCAGAAACACTATATCAGACCCAGAAGGCAGATTTATAATACTTAATTTATCTATTCAAAATATTAATTTTTGCATTACTAGTATATATGCGCCAAATGTTGATGACCCCTCCTTCTTTCATACCTTTTTCACTTTACTTTCTGATCACTCTGACACCACACTGGTGATGGGAGGAGACTTCAACTTGGTACTTAATGAAGAGATTGACAGGCTCAGTACAGCAGTGAGTCAAAGGAACTGGCAGTCTGCAGACATTCTTAAACAGTACATGAAGGATTTTGGTCTATGCGATGCTTGGCGTTCACATCACCCCACTCTGAGAGAGTATAGTTTTTTCTCACATGTACATAAATCTCACTCTCGCTTAGATTACTTTTTAGTTAGCAGCTCTATGTTGAGGGAAATCACAGACACTCAAATTCACCCTATCATTATTAGCGATCACGCACCGGTGTCTATGTCTTTGACACAGAAAAGAGTTATACCACCAGCTAGGAACTGGAGAATTAATACATCATTACTTAACGAACAAGATTTCATTAGTTACTTCAAAAAAGAGTGGGCTATATATTTAGAACATAATGACCTGCCTGGAATATCGCCATGTGTTCTTTGGGAAGCAGGGAAGTGTCGTGGAAATCGACAAATGACAGTCAACGACCCGGGATGCCAAAAAGAAAAGGTTTTTATTTTGAAGTTGCAAAAGAAAAATACAGCAAAGCAAATGAATGAAGATGAAAGTATTCAGGAAAATCGGAAAAAGCCCCAAGTCTGTCTTGACCGGCATTGCATGAGGCAATTCCCTCGTGATCTGTTTTGGAACAAAAGATTGGGACACAGAGGAGGAAGGATGCTGAATAGATGTTCTCTTGAAAAGAGGAACCGAAAACGCACGTATAAGCAAAAGTCAAGAATAATTCATAAATCAGAAAGCTCCATTTGCTATGACCCGCTCGTCTCCAGGCAGACCTCGACTTTCTTTCCTTTGCCCCTCAAGTCTGAGCCTTGTCACAGGAGCAGAGAATACAAGTTCACATAACACTCAATGATAAAATACAAGAATATAGTGTAATACAAGAATACAGTAATCAACTCTGTTACAGGGAGTAATAATACTGATTGAATGAATAATCAGTGTAATTGATTATGAATACATGAAGTAAATGTTGATTTCCCCTCACATTTCCCCCCTTTTAATCAAATTTTCATTTTGATTATACAATAAGGAAACATTTTCAAAAAATAAATGCTGATTACAATGATATATGTCCGTGTGTCCTTCAGTGATGGTCAAATAAGTAATCATAACTGAAAGATATTTGTCAATACACCCAAAATATAATAAACAGTTACTCTTCAATTCCCGCTTTTTTTTTTTTTTTGACGTATCAACCAGATACGTCAACACATCGTAATTCCTCCAAATATGTATTTACATATGTTCAACACTTGATAAACATATGTGTGAACATTTTACTAATGGTGGGAGCGAAAACCTGTCCTGGCAGCCTTCCAACCAATTTTAACAGGAAAAAATTCTCCCACGACCCCCCTGCCCCAGGCGGCCAATAATTCGAACCCTATCAAAGGAGGAAGTGACATCATTGCCTTAAAGTCATCCCCCCCTAATTTAGCAAATCACAGTCTATAACCCTATATGTGTAAATGTTAAAGTTACAATGCGTGTTGTTCTTTTCTTCTTTCTTCTTGCTTCAGGGTTCTGAAGGTAAACTACCTCAGCCCCACGTACGAAGAGCTTTATTCTGGCTCTTGATGTCTGCAATATCAGTCAATGAAAAATATGAGTTGGTGTGTGGTAAGACTATGTGTGTTCTTTAATGAGATGTGTTTAAGAGTCTCTGTATGTAGTGTACTTTGACGCAATCGAAACGTTGCTGAATGAGTTACTCCCTCACTTCCTCTCCTCGGTCACAGCCAGGCACTGACGGCCCCTGCTGTGTGCTGTCTGCTGCTGAGGGGGATTCAGCTACCCCTCCCTCTGGCTCTCTAAGCGATCTCTGTTGTTGCACAGCTGTAGAACCCTCGCCTATCAGTTGATCTGCGTACGTTGTTCTCTCAGTCACCTGGAAAGGCTCAATCCAGCCATACTCGTTCCCCTTTCGTGCGCAATGGCGGAGGAACCCTCACTCTGTGTCTGGACTGGTCCACCTTTGCACCACGTTCTCCTTCTCCCCCTGTGTAAACAGATCTGAAACGAGACTTTTATATTCATTATAATCATGTTTAAGGTTCTCTATTCATTTTGGAAGTCTTTTAAGGCGTCCTCCGTGTCTCCTTCCTGCAAGTTAAAATACATGGTTAAAATACATTTATCACACTTAACTTGAGCTCTAATTTCCCCTTGGAAGTTAACTATTTCATATTTAAATTTTGTCTGTGCACAGATTTCAGCCCAATTTTTGTTTTCTTACCTTCTTCAGTTGTCCTGATTTTCAGTTATACTCAATCATGATCTTTAATGTCAAAAGTGTGTTCAATCTGTAACATTTAGTAATTTTCAATTTTAAATTGCAACATTTAATTATCATCACCATTAATTACTGGCTTTTACCTTCCTTTTGTTCACATCCCTTTCCCTTTTAGTGTAACTGCTTCCCCATGGCTATAACTAATCTCTTATAGCCAAATTAGCTTTTACAAACACTTCCAATTTTCACCACCTAGTTTACCACTAGACACACACTATTTCTCATGCATGCACACACGCTCATACACTTCCACTCTCACAAACACTAACTAAGCTAAAGATCACACACCTCAACTCTGCAGTATCATTGTACAGACCATATTTTACTGCCTCACAGCCCAAAGCTGCTGCTTTAACCGCACCTGCTGTTAAACCTACCACTGAATGCTTCCTGCATATCTTCTTATATTGTATTGATAATACTACATAGATAATAAATAAGGAACAAACAAATATATCTGAATCATATTTATTATTATTGCTCCATGCAAACTTTTGATGATCAGCTGCTCTATTCTCCCATTCATCTCCATACTGATTGATAGAATATCAGGGCCCAAAGTTGTAAACTCTGCACAAACTACACATAATGTGGCTTCTGTGTCAGGAATGGGTCCATGTTGATGTACTGGGCTTTCTTGGGTTACTTTTGCTTGGACTTTAGAATCACCGCTTGTGGCTATATTATTTTACCTGCCACTTTAATTTTCTGCGGTGTGCTATTTTACTAAGAAATTATGATTCTGACTTTATTCAGTTCCCAAGATTTTTATAAAGCCTTGATTTCTAGATTTAGTTGATTTTATTTAGTGCTTTAAGAATTGGGATAAGTGGAACGTGATTATTTTTCTCTGTATCAATCGTTCCATTACAAACAATAATATTATCAATATTAATAAACACAGATGTTATGCTTTGCTTTGTCCACGTTATTTTAGCAAATAAAATCCAAACAATGCTTTTCATTTAATTTTCAATATTTTCAATATGTATTTATGCATATACAATGCCAAGCAGATTGCTTTTCACAATTATCAACAATACATCTATTTCCTTAAACAATTTTTCAAATCTCACTTACTGTTTCCCTTGCTCAAAAAGTGGCTCACATGTTGAATAGTGAGAGTTCAATTTTGTGATTTCTAAGTTTCTTATTTCTTCTTTTTAATTTAGGATTGAGTGTGTCTTAAAGTTAAGACTGTTACAATATTGCTGAAAGTAATTGCTCATCTGTCTAGAGGTTGTTTTAAAACCAAACTTTAAAAAGATAAACAAGCTAAAAGTTTTTTTTTTTTTAAATGCTCTATATCTATAAAATAATTATTGGGCAAATAATGGTGGCAATAATGATCATCTATTTACCTCTTAACACAAAATTGCTTCACCCTCTTACTGTCCATTTGGGCTGGTCTACCCTGCCCAGGCCTCCACTGACACACACCCCATCACTTCATTCATCCACTCACTCCCCCTGGGCTGCGCTTCCCTTCCACGATGTTTCTCCGTTTTCTGTTAAAATGCATGTGGTGGTCAGATCGAGACTGTGCCTGCCTTAGGTTGTCCCTGTGTAATACGTTGGGATCTTACCCGTCTTTGGCTAACCAGCCTAGCCCACTGAACCACACACAGCGTAGCAGCACTGTTTAATCAACATTCAGTGCCGTAGTGTTCCTGCAGGGCACAGTTAGGGAGCACAAACCCAGGTATGTCACACTGTCAGAAACTCACACTCTGGTGTTTACCGTGAAAGCCTGTGCAAGGCACCGAGTATCCATAGTTTATTATTTATTATTATTGTATACAGATTTTCCTTATTACCATCAGTATCACCCCTTCTCTCCCACTGAGTTTAGCTTAAATTATTTGCTTTGATGACACTGCTCTGGAATAGACCCAAAAGAGTGCATGTCAATGAATAATTATTCAGATTTGGCATCTGTATCTCACAGATGTACCACAAGGTTAAATTTTGGTCCAGTTTTATTTAATATATACATAAATTATATTGCTGGCTCTGCTTCTCAGATTGCAAACTTTACCATTATGCAGATGAAACAATTTTATATTGCTTAGCTGATTTTGTTCATGCTACAGCCAGAAAATTATGCATTTGTTTTATAGGTGGCATTGTATAAGCATGAAAACTAAATTTATGCTGTTTTCCAGATCTCTTTCTAGTCTAATTTAATACCGTAAAGCAAAACAGAGAGCTGCATTTTTAAATACACTTTATTTCCCCTTATTTAAAATGAGAAAGACCCAATTCACTAATGCTTGTATTACATCCAATACTGAGTTTCATTTTCAAATAAATAAGGTCTTTCCTCATTGGTTTCTGAAATCAAGTATCCCTCTTAAGAGAATCAAAATGTCGGCATAGACTGAGATACATGAGAAACATAGAGAAATTAGATATTACATCCGTCTTATATAAGTCTCATTCAGCTAGGACTGAACTGAGATCAGTCTGAATAAGAAACGAATAGTAAGATAATTGACTAAATCACCTGATAGAAAAAGCTGTGTTTGGAATGGCTCACTCATTAATTCATTCACTATTCACTATGTAGCATTTTTCTATTTATTGAACTGATTATTTAACAATCAAACAAGAAACCATGTTTATTTGTCCTGCTCTGAGGACATCTGACACAGCAGTACTGCGTGGCATAGTATATTTTTATTCTTATTTTTAATTTGTTTTGCTAACCAACCCCATAATCCCTTTATTAAATTCTCTAAATTCTCTAATTATCTATCCAGTCACACACCTCTCTGACATTATTCAACAACTTAATTATTTATATTAACACTTCCCCAACCTTGCTTACATTAAAGTACACTGTACTCATGATTGGGTATTCACATTTTCACATTTTCATTTTAGAACTGTCTTATAGCGTATGCATATGTATATTATATTATATTTCTATTTCACATTAGTCACTGTCATAATAGATGTCATTGCACTTTACTCTGTTAATTATTTAATTATTTATGACCGTTCGTAACATCTACCGCACTGCTCCGTTTACAGATAGATCTTCACCTTGTATAGTTAGGTTTTTTATATCCTTATATTTTCTTATATATATATATATATATATATATATATATATATATATATATATATATATATATATATATATATCTACCCATACAAAAGCCTTTTTCCCCTGTTCACCTCTGTCCCCCATTTTCACTGTGTATTATTCTATTTCCCTACTGAACTTATGTTCTATTTTCTATGATATCTCACAAGCGTTAATTCACAAATAAAAATCAACTTCTCAGTCTAAAACCAATAGGCTGGACCAACTCCACCTACTTCACCTTGGACTCCTCCCCTGCAGTGGGACTCATCCATTCCTATTTCGTTGTCACACAAGATTTCGTACACTCAACCAATCACACCGCTCACAGGAGCTCCGCTCACACACAGTTTCACACACACTCCAACACATACGCACACACTTCTGTTTCACTAACTCTGTCTTACACACACTCTTTAATTCGCTGCCATACACTTTCTCACTCACTGCCACACACACATTCTTTCTCTCCGACCACACAAGATACACATTTTCTGTTTCTCTCTCAGGAAAACTGGACCCGCACACTTTCACACTCACAGGTACACTTTTAATCCCTGTAACAGACACTCGTACAAACTTTTCTTTTTCTCTCTGTCAGTCGCACTGTCGCACACACTTCTGTTTCACTCACTCTAAACAGGAAAAGACGAGAGGAACCCTCTCATATTTTGGCGGAAAAAAACCAGACAGAAAAATTTAGAAGTGAAAAAAGGAAGCGGTGCGGAGCAAAGCCAAAAAAAATTAGATAGCAAAAAAAATTTTATAAGACACTTGTCTTTCAGCATCCCCGTTCATTTCCCTTAGAAAAGGTATTTTTAACAAAGTTTCCCCTCTGGCTCAAGCTCCCCGTACCAAAACACAGAGATGAGCGGATCGATCCTCTTTTACCTACAAACAGGTCTGCGATCCAATCGCATTCCTATTTGCTCACAGCCCCGTCAAACTGTGCCCTCCGTTTTCTCGAAAAACCAGGGAAAAATCTTTAACCTTTAAATATCGTCATACAAAGGCGGGTTATCCGGCACCAAGAACTCGTTCTCTGGGTTATGCCCCAATCCCGGATTGAGGCAACCACACAGCACCAAAGAATCACATGTTCCTGGGTTACTGCCTCTAACCTCTTCAAGCTAACTCACCTCATGTGCCAGGGAGCCCCAAAACCAGACAGGGAAAGATAACAAAAATATACTCACACGTGGTGCGGCTGCAGCGGCCCCGGACACCCCTCGACACCCAGAGAAAACGCCTTTTCCTCTAAAAACAGTTGAGGTTCTAAGGTTGGGTTTCTTTTTTAACCCAAGAGCGTCCTCCGCCTTTCTTCTGGAGTCTAGAGGTTCCCGGCGCACGTGCAGCCCACCCAGGGACGCCAAAATTTGTCGTGGAAATCGACAAATGACAGTCAACGACCCGGGATGCCAAAAAGAAAAGGTTTTTATTTTGAAGTTGCAAAAGAAAAATACAGCAAAGCAAATGAATGAAGATGAAAGTAGTCAGGAAAATCGGAAAAAGCCCCAAGTCTGTCTTGACCGGCATTTTTATACACCCCCCCCCCCGTGCATGCATGAGGCAATCCCCTCGTGATCTGTTTTGGAACAAAAGATTGGGACACAGAGGAGGAAGGATGCTGAATAGATGTTCTCTTGAAAAGAGGAACCGAAAACGCACGTATAAGCAAAAGTCAAGAATAATTCATAAATCAGAAAGCTCCATTTGCTATGACCCGCTCGTCTCCAGGCAGACCTCGACTTTCTTTCCTTTGCCCCTCAAGTCTGAGCCTTGTCACAGGAGCAGAGAATACAAGTTCACATAACACTCAATGATAAAATACAAGAATATAGTGTAATACAAGAATACAGTAATCAACTCTGTTACAGGGAGTAATAATACTGATTGAATGAATAATCAGTGTAATTGATTATGAATACATGAAGTAAATGTTGATTTTCCCTCACAGAAGGCAGTAATGCGGGGTAAAATAATATCTTACTGCGCACATAAGAAAATTAAAGAAAAAACTTGTGTGTCAGAATTGGAACAGAAAATAAAATCTTTAGAAACTGCCTATGCTGCTTCACCACAAGAACATATAATTAACACCCTGCGGAAATTAAGATTGGAACTAAATTAAATAATTGATAAAAAGACACAATTTATGTTGCAGAGGCTGCGTTTAGAAAACTTCGAGCATGGAAATAAATCTGGAAAATTCCTGGCAAACCAATTAAAACTAAATAAAGAAAAAACAGCTATTTCTTCCATTAAAGACTCTGTTGGTAACATTACTCATGACCCACAGGAAATTAATAACAATTTTAAAGACTTTTATGAGGCATTATACTCATCACAGATGAATCCATCTGATGCTGACATTGAAGAATTTTTGAAAAATATAAATCTACCTAAACTAGATGAGGAACAGGTTATGACTCTTGATTCACCTTTTTCATCTTCCGAATTCTTTAAAGCAATACAGGATCTCCCAAATAATAAAGCTCCAGGTCCAGATGGCTTTCCTGCAGAGTTATATAAAGAATTCTGGTCTGTGTTAGAACCCATTTTTTTTAGAATGGTCACTCAAATCAAGAAGGACCGCATAATATCTCCAAACATGAACTCTGCCAACATTACCTTGCTTCTTAAACCAGGCAAAGATCCAACACTCCCATCCAGCTATCGCCCAATTTCGCTTATAAATGTAGACATGAAAGCGCAGCGTAAGTTCTACTATAGACTCCAATGCTACGTCACCTAATTACCTATCCAATCAGATTTTCTCTTCTGCTTTAAATAACGATCACTCATTCAGTACCTTGCTGCATTTCAGACGCTGTTGGTCGCTCTTCCCCTCCTCCCTCCCCGCCGCCTCCAGGTTGGTCCCGTTTGGTTGCCCGGGGGTTGGCTCCGCCCTGTCTTCAGTGTACGACAGGATCTGCAGAGCCCAGATGTATCAAGTCCTGGGCCGATGACGGGCCTACGCCAAAGACTCCAATACATGAAATTGTTTCTATACGACTTTCACGAACATATACGTGTACTTGTTTCGCCTACAAATATTTTGTTCAAACATTAAATAATTCAACTAACTAAATTTGCTTCCGGAGTCGTAATAGTAGAACTTAAAATAATTTGCAAAGTTCTTGCAAGGAGGTTAGAAAAAATCACTCCATCCATTATACATTCGGACCAAACAGGTTTTATCAAAGGCCGGCACTCAGCCGATAACACACGTCGACTAATAAATGTAATAGATTACTGTTCCATTAACAAATTAGAAACCATAGTTGTCTCTTTAGATGCAGAGAAAGCATTCGACCGGGTAAATTGGAAATTTCTGTTAGCAGTTCTAAATAAATTTGGATTTGGTCCATCCTTCATAAACTGGATTGAAACATTATATAGCTCTCCCAATGCACGGTTTAGGACAAATGATCTTATTTCACAAAGCTTTAGTCTGCAGAGAGGCACCAGACAGGGCTGCCCGCTCTCTCCCTCACTTTTTGTATTTTTTATTGAACCACTAGCAGCAAAAATACGACAAAGTGTAGATATTAAAGGAATTCAAACAGAAAATACAGACCATAAGATAAGCCTTTATGCTGATGATGTATTACTTTTCCTTAGGGACTCACAAACTTCTCTGCTAAAGACAATCACACTCATAGATAAGTTCTCATCTGTATCAGATTATTCCATTAACTGGAGTAAATCAACAGTTCTACCTCTGAATTGTACATTTCAGAGCACTACTTCACTACAGTCGGGCAACATTAAATATTTAGGTATACATTTTTCCCCCAAGCTATCAGACCTGATACGATTGAATCATACTCCTCTACTAAAAACAATAGAGGACGATCTCACATGATGGAATTCTCTACCTA